>NC_065523.1:5675759-5707364 GCF_006386435.1 Epinephelus moara | reverse complement strand
ACTGAGTTACTTTACTCAGGGAGTAACGCAGTAAAGTAACTGGTTACTTTTTAAAAAAGTAACGCAGTAACGTACTTTGATTACTTTTAAAGTAACCCTTACCCAACACTGGTCACACGTATTCACACACACACACACACACACACACACACACAAAAAACGTCTCAGAAAACCTTTGAGAGGAGGTGTGGTTCCCTCAATTGACCTATGGCTAAGCCCCGCCCTCAAACGCGATGAGCCAGTCACAGTGCGTATAGCCATTCCCACACACTCGGACATTATCTGCCTGGACGTTCATTTAAATGCATTAGAGAAAGTCAGTTTTGTTCGGTTTTATGAGCTTTTTCGGAGATTTGGAGTTTAAAAATGGTCAAATGGTGTGCATGGGGTACATGCAACTCCAACACAATATATATATAATAACTTATTTGATTGAAAACCGATATTGATATCATTATCGATAGATCCACTTTTTTCCCCACCTAATTTTAGTAATCATTTAGTCTCTTCTGTAGCAGAATTAACATCATATTGTGCATTGTCACGATGGCCCACCAGCAGATGGAGACATGAAACAGAATGTTTTTCAATGTATGTAATATTCATTCATTGTGCAAATTAAGAAAAAGCATGTCGGCCGATACCGGTGACGTGCTGATATTGTGCATTTCTATTTTCTAGCACTATAGTGTTGGCTGGGAGATGTGAGCACATCTCCAATGAGATTGTGCACAAATGATAATCCTGTACAATCTAATATGTAGTGCTTCATGAACTCACTGTCATTTTAGTGATTGGAAAATATTTCGCCCACATCTTTGTCTTTCTGCCATTTACTCCTCTGCTTAAGAAACTTTTGACTTTGCTGATTTTCAACCAGCTTTGTTTCACAACATTGTGGGTAGTACTGTATATGTAAATTAACTGTGGTAAACGTCCATCCGTCTAGCCAGCACCCAGATCTCCCTGCTCATTTGCCACTGAAAATCCGCTGGCTGGTTTTGGGCTGCTGCTTAAACTACAGATTGTACTTCCACATTGTCTATGTGGTTACCAGAGACACATGATCGCTACCAGAGACACAAAAAGTATAGAAGTGGATTGAGAGATCTCTGTAAAACTCAGACCAAACTCCGATCAAACTGTTAAAACTAAACAGAGCTGATCAAATATAAACCAGAATTATTTAACCATGTTGCCTATTTCTCGCCTGAAATGTTTTCAGAAACATTTTGTTCTCACTGTTTGACTGTAAATAATAACGATAACTGTTTACAGCTGGCTGCCATATTGTTTTTAGAACAGGCAACTCGCAGTACGTTACCCACAAGTGGGAGCATTTCTTGGTCTGTGGCAGTGCAGTGCATTCTGGTAGTTGTAGGTTTTCTCCCTCTTGAGCAAAAGCAAATGCCACAGTCTCTTGTTTGTTTGGGGTTTTTTTGGTCATAGCACCAATTTCAAAAGTAATTGCATTTCCTACTGCACAGACAGCCCAATTTTGTGAAAAGACCATTTTTTTGTACAGCAGTGAGATACTTCTTTAACTCCCTGTCATTCAGTGTGTGGAAAATATCTCTCCTAAATCTTTGTGTTGCCACCATTTTCTTTTAAGAAACTTTTAAGCTTCTTAAAAATCCTCCTTCTTACTCCGAACAGTTTTTCACCTTAGGAGCTCTCTTAAGGGCTAAGATACTTGTGAATAACTATCTTTAGCAGGGTCCAGCCTTAACTGTATCTTAGCATCTTGAATTTAAGAATTTCCTTTGAATTTCGTCACTAGAAGTAACTCTTTGTTCTAAGAAGCTTTATGAATATGCCCCAGGTCTCCTGAGTTTTCCCAGTCATCACAGTGCAACAGATGCACACTATGCACTGCTTCTACCCCACATAACTGATGCTTAGGTGTTAATGATACAACATTTTACTCGATCTCTTGATATTTTTATCCCTTTTTTTTTCCAGCAGATGGCACTAGTAACAAACAGACAGTGGTGTGTGTGTGTGTGTGTGTGTGTGTGTGTGTGTGTGTGTGTGTGTGTGTGTAAGACAGGGTTTAGGGATGACACACATACGTCCTACAGACAGGAATAGACGGCACAGTAGAGACAGAGAAGAGAGACTATTACACTGACAGGCAAGTGAACGAAAAAGCCCACCACCAGACAGACAGACAGACAGAGACACACAAACAGCAGGCAGGTCACAGCCACACAGTCCACTTGATGCTGGTATCCTAATGAGAAAGAGGCGTTAGTGTTTGCAGAAGTCATATTTTATCATTTACCGTTTGACTCATCTTCCTAATCAACTCAGTTTTCTACATACACACAGGTAAGCAGATCGTCACCATCTGCTACCACACACACAACACCCGAGCACCCACACAAACACCCACATAATCAAGCTTGGCAAGAACAGCATGTCTGCACCATGTTTGATTAGGAGTGGTGTGCGCGTGTGTGTGTGTGTGTGTGTGTGTGTGTGTGTGTGTGCATGTGAGTTTGACTGAGTGTGTTGATTTACAGTGTGTGTCAGGCCTTGCCCATCTGCCAACAGACCCTCCCTGAAATCTGCCGTCCCTGAATCTCACTCGCACAAACACACATGTACACACACTTGGAGAAGGTCCAGAGACTGCAGCAACTCCATCTATGTTGATCAGTGATACTGGTACAAGGAGGGCATCGTGGCTCAGTGGTCTGCACTGCCGAGAAGGTTGCTGGTTTGAGTCCCTCAGGTGAGATCTGTTCTGTGTGGAGTTGTTGTTCTCTCCATGTATATGTGTGGATTTCGTCCCGCAGTTCAAAAATGCACACAAGGCAGGTCAGCCAAAACAGAAATTCTAAATGTCAGGTTGAAGTGTGTTTAAATGTGTTTTCGAGCGTATGGACCCTAAACAACACTGCATTAGAAAAAGCAAGGGAATGCCCGACCTAAACAACACTTCTTTAGATATCTTCAGAGCTGTAGTTTTGTTAGTAGATATCCTCAGTTTCCTAAATTGTGAGCTGATTCACCTATGTACACATTCCTCAAGCCAGTATCTGCCCTGAAAGAAATGATTTAATGTACATTTGCTAAAATCCATTCCCTGCGGCTGGTTTCTTTAAACTCTATTAAAACACTTGGGGAGATGGATCTAAGAGAGGATATTCCTGAGGAACTTTGGAAGGGTGTCCTTGATAAGGTACACAAATCATCTACTGTTGCAAAACATGAACTGATCCAGTGCAAAATAGCACACTGCATCCATTTCACAAAGGTTAGGCTCTCTAGGATCTGTAAAGATGTGAACCCAACTTGTGACAGGTGTAGCCAAGCACTGCCAAGCCATGTACACATTGTTCATTCTAGTCTTGTCCTGCATACACAGAGCTACTGGGGGGAAATCTTCGGATCACTGTCAAGGTTTACTGGAAAATCTGTTAAACCTAATGGTGTGATTGCATTGTTTGGTGTAACTCCACCAGTACCACTCACTTCCCTTGAGGTAGCCTTTACAGCCTTTGTTACCCTACTAGCCCCCAATACCTCCTTCACACCTTAACTTTATTTGGTCTGTGATTTATAATGGTTACTGACCAAACTATGACTCAAAAATGTATTGGTCACATGAAATCATACATGGTACTACTCCATTGGAATGCTATCCTGTCAGCTCCTTCAATTTTTGCAATGCAATTTAATCCTTTTATGCCTCTTTTAATACTCTTTTCACATTATTATAATTGTCAGTATGTCAGTAAGCCTGAATCATTTGTAGTTTGAAACAATTAAAAATCTTTAAAAAGCATCAACAGAGAGGCCAAGGGAGGGAAGGAGCAAGAGACAGTTTGTCCTTATTATATACAACTTGTATATGAAATGTGTGTGTCGCTTAATGTTTTTTAAACATATTTGTCGCCTGCATCCAGGCACTCTCTCAAGGTCACACAGTGGACTACATCTACCAAGAAGAACGGCGATGCACTACGATCCATCTCACACAAAAACTAGCAAACACTCACCAGACGCAATCAAGCAGAAACAATCAAGCAGCTCTGTTTCCCACACATGCAGCACAGCACTGTACTGCACATGTGCTACTGCAGTAATTTCATTCATTTTACAGACTGATTTAACGTAGCAACATACAGACCAATGTCATGCTGTAGGTTAATTAAAAGAGGAGCAGGAAAGTTGCACACGGGTATGGCTTTTCGGAATAACAGTCTTATGTGACACAACTAGACCCTTGATGTATTGTACATAGTTGGTATATCGCCCAGCTCTGCCACAGACACATGCTAAAGACCCTGATTGGCTCCATCTCTGGGCGCATATGTCATAGTCTGTTTACATATCGTGACCTCAACAAGATGGCCACAGTCGCTCCTCCCTAACTCAAGCAGTGACTTTAGTTCTGCAGCAGCCTCTGAACAACGTGTTCATTCCCCTTGTTGTGCAGGGCAAGCAGGAACAGGAAAGCTCCTCACAATACTGTTTTCACACCAGTTCTTATTCATCATAAAGCACATGCATCCTCCCCTTCTTTCACCACAGTCAGCAGAGCTCTGTCAAATCACCATTTAGAAAAAGGAGTCACCTGTTTAAGTGGCGCTGTCCAGGAATTAGCCAAGTTTCAGTGAAATGAAGCATATCACAGTCCCTGATCCTGTTGGAAACTGATGAGGCACTGATGTGGTCCAGTTTATAATATGCCTAGTGCCTATGCCTGCACAATGGCTTGCAGATGCTAGTTTAGGTGGTGCCCATCCTCTCTACCTTTTCCTTGAAGTTTACTGATGTTTACATTTGAAATCCTTGACTTGGCTAGTAGAAGTCGGCAGGAGGAGAGTTTAGAGACTGGTGAGTTTATTTTCTCATCCTAATAAGTGACTCGCAGTCACAGCATCCACCATCCAATGTTGACCACAAAAAGCACCACTAACACTTGCAAAATAGACATCCATCCATCCATCCATTTTAACTGCTTATCCGAAGCCGGGTTGTAGGGAAAACAGGCGGAGCAAAGTATTACAGATGCCCCTCTCCCCAGCAATGCTTTCCAGCTCCTCCTGGGGGATTGGGGATTCCAAGGCATTTCCAGGCCAGACGAGATATATAATCCCCCCAGCATGTTCTGGTTCTGCCCTGGGGCCTCCCACTAGTTGCACGTGTCTGGAACACCTATAACAGGAGGCACCCAAGTGGCATCCTGATCAGATGCCCAAACCACCTCAACCACCCTTTTTGATGCAAAGGAGCAGCAGCTCTTCTCCAAGTTCCCTCCAGATGTCTGACCTCCAACCCCATCTGTAAGTCTGAGTCCAGCCACCCCACGTAGGAGACTCATTTAAGCCCCTCATACCTGGGACCTCATTCTTTTGGTCATTACCCATGGCTCATGACCATAGGTGAGGGTTGGGACGTACTGTAGATGGACCAGTAAATTGAAAGCTTTCACAAAATAGACATAAGAACATACAATTAGCATAAATGTAGCGGAACTGACAGAGAGTCAACTGGAAAAGTCTGCACCTATGTCATATATAGAAGTCTATCTGAAGGGCCCATCAGAATGCCGCTGCTAGATTCTTCACCGGGACCAGGACAGTGAAGCAAATCAGTGAGGTTCTCAGATCTTTGCACTTGCTTCCATTGTGACAAAGAACTGACTTTAAAATTTCACTGTTGGTTTCTACTAATGTAGTCAGCTGATTTCCAGCCCCGGCAATCATTGGCTGCAGTATTTACACTGCTCAAAAAAAATTCAGGGGAACACTTCAGATCACACATCAAATCTTGATTAACGAATTACTCAAGTTGAAAATTTTTACTGATGTACATTGTAGAATTTGTTGAGAACAAAATGACGTTTCAACAGTCCATAGAAGTGGATGGTTTCCCAGGGGATCTCCTCCCAGACCTGTATCAGGGCATCAGTGAGCTCCTGGACAGTCTGTGACGGTACTTGGTGGCGTCAGATGCACGATACATAACATCCAATAGGTGCTCAGTTTGATTTGGGTCAGAGCAACAAGAGGGTGAGTCAATGGCATCAATTCTGAGGATTCACCTAACAGCCTAATGGCAGTCAGGGTACCGTTGGCTATGACACGGAAGTCTGTGCGACCCTCCAAGCAGGGGCAGAGCCATCATTTCAAAAGTGAGGGGGACAAATTGTTCAGAGGTCTATTGAGTGATTTATCATCATCTTGCATTCAATTGCACCTCTCCTTAGCGGCTAAAGAACCACATAATCACAAACAGCCACAGTACAGCACCAGGGGACCGGAGTTCTTTAAAATTAAATACTATCAAAATCTAAAGTTTTAGCTGCCAAACTCTGGTTGAGTTGGCACAGAATGACCCTCGAGCATCTACAGGGTAAGTAGCCAGATAATTAAGTGTCAGATGACAACACTGAACAGGAATAGTTCAGTAAAACACCATTCCTGTTAGAAAGTTATTAGCACACAAAATGGAATGGAAGTGACAAGGTAACAGGGTAATAACCTAATTTAATTTAATGGCATGATGACAGAAAGTGACATAACACTAAACATATCAACATCAAGATGTATTTTACATTTTAGTCAAATATGACAGCACAGATGTGCAAAATTAATCAAATATTTTTAAGCCTTCTCCCTGTGCTACCTATTGCAATACAGACAAAAAACATTTTAGAGCATCAATAAGAGTAGCTCTGAAATAGCTGTGAAAATTAATCTTAGAGTCACTCTTATCCTATAGACATTTCCATAGCCAGTTATAATTTGTCCTTACCTGTGAAGCCTTGGGCTGATAATTGGTGCTGCTGTCAGGTCCCTGTCCTGATACCTGCCTGGTTTCTCCCTGTCCCTCTTCTATCTGTTCAATAATATAGATAATAAATGTGCAAAGCAAAATTCATAAATACAATTAAGAACAGTAGTGGTGACATAGCTGTGGAAATTAATCGCAAAGTCACTTTAATACTATAGATATTTTTTCTCAGCCAGTTATATTAGAGTGACCATATTTTGATTTCCAAAAAAAGAGGACACTCGGTCCAGCCACGAGATAGCCTACCTAAATGATACTCGCAGTTTACTCAAAGATGCCTTATCATTTTAATATATTTAAAGTTTATATGTATGGATAGAAAATTCAATTATATTACAAATTATATCTCTCAAAGACAGAAATTCAGATAGGCCCCTATATATAGGGGACACATACGTACACTAGAGTGTGGCTACCCGATCCGAGCCCGAAGGGTCCCGACGGTAGGCCTACCCGACAGGTCGGGCCGGGTTCGGTCAAAAATGTATAAATTATATTCGGGCTCGGGTCGGATTCGGTCAGCTTTCAGTGAAAATGTAGTGTAAAAATAAATAAAATCCTATTGTCTGTCCTGTTTATTGCTTGGGGACTGTTATTTACGTGACAACACCTGAACCGTCTCAAACACGGAGGTCTCCCTCTCCATGGAGCACCCACGGCGCACGCCCGGCCTGTTAAATAGCTTGTAACCATAACAACTGTGTGACACAAACTCAGTGCTTTAGTAATTAAATAATGCCGGGCTCGGTTCGGTTTCGGACATAACAAAACAGAATGACTGTCGGGTTCGGACAGAAATATGCGGCCCACACTCTAACACACATACACACACACACACACACACACACACACACACACACACACACACACACACACACACACACACACACACACACATATGGATGTGCCATCCTGGAGGAGCTGGACTACCTGTGCAACCTGACTGGGCTGCAGGTACGACCTCATGCTACCAGTATTGACAAGGACAGTAGCAGAACACAAAACTAGAGAAGAATCAGTCAGAAAAGGATAAGGTGAGAGCACCTGTTTGTGGTAACCAAATGCAAAACCATTCCCTTTGAGGAGATTGCCTTGCTTTTACCTCTCCATTGCACCTGTTGTCACTTTCATTTGCACCAAAGCAGGTGAAACTGATTCACAATCACTTGTGCTTCCTAAATGATCAGATTGATATCCCTGAAGTTTAACTGACTTGGTGTTATACTGTAACCATAAATGGTTCCTATATTTTTTTGGAGCAGTGCAGTATTTTCACAATTGTTAGAATCTTTTTTTTTTTTTTTTTTTAAATTAGCCAGTCAAATCAATAAATAAGAAAATAATGATTCTGACATTGGAGTGCCATCACCTCACTTTGTCTGTATGTCTCCACTCTGTAGTAGGGCTGGGCGATATGACCAAAATCTCATATCGTGATATAGGTCATTTCATATCCTGATAACGATATATATCACGGTATAGCACATGTTCTGTAAATTCAATGAATAAATATTTTATATAAAATGACCACATGGAAAGGCCTATTTCTTATTACATTTTGAATTATATTCTCGACAAATAAAAGGTACTTACTCATATTTGATTATTTTCTCCTTTTATTTAGAACCTTTGTGCAAATTCTCAATTACGCATGTTACACAATATAAAATATTAATGTATAAAATATAAAAAGTAAATAGGAAACACTTTTCAACTGTATTTGCAAACAAAATAAATATAGGACTAAAATGTGAACATGGTCAAAAATGTCAAAACAGAACATAATACTTTAATACTACATAAAAGTAGAACTGTTTAAATCTTAGAAGCAAACAAAAATAAATACAGGCTTAACATAAATATTGGTATATAAAATACCAAATGTAAACATTTCAAGTTTAAACTGTAGCAGCAAAATAAGGCTCACAATATGTAAAATATAACAAGTAAACAAAACACTCCTTCAAGTTTGAACTGTAGTATTATATGAAAACAACCAAAGAGCAAGAAGAACAGATATTTGGCAGCAGTGCTTAAAAATGTTTTCCTTGTGTTTCTGAATCTCAGGGAGTTTGTTCTAGGTTGAGAGCCAGGAATACAAGCTGGTCAACTCTTTCGGGTTTCAGTGATGACCTCTGACATGTCACAATGTTCCCACTTGTACTGAATGCCTGCTGTGATGGGGCACTTGTGGCAGGG
The DNA here is from genome assembly GCF_006386435.1 of Epinephelus moara. NCBI lineage: Eukaryota > Metazoa > Chordata > Actinopteri > Perciformes > Serranidae > Epinephelus > Epinephelus moara. The sequence continues at coordinate 5,698,355 of NC_065523.1, read as the reverse complement.
ATGCTCAAGTATGGGGTTTGTCTCTGGAGCAGCCTCCACAGTTTGGAGATAAAGGTTGAGCTCCTTTTCAATGGACTATCTGTTTGACTGAGGGGCTGTTTGCTTTGCTGCCATTTTAAAGTAGCTGCTTAAACTCTTTTGTTGCCTCTTAGCAGGAACCTCTGGTTCATCTGCAGCAGCTGCAGCTGAAGTTGATGGAAGGGCGGCTGCCTCTGCAGACGCTGCCTGTTCAACCACCAGGCTCTCCAGTTCTGCAGTAGCTCTTGCCTTCATATGGTCCACCCGCTCATCTTTAATGTATGTGGTCTTGAACCCAGGCTCAACAAGAGAAGCCATGTCAAGCAGCTCCTCGGTGGCATGGTCATCATACTTCTCTTTCAGGTAGTTCAAGATGCCCTCTTTGATAGTCGAGGTGAGCTGAGTGTCGTCATCCTGAAGCTTGAGTACTTAGTTATTAAAAAGATGGAGGACCGGTTTCAAGTAGGACACACTGGTGTACTGCTCCCCAGACAAGGCATCAGTAAACTCCATGAGAGGACTCAATGCCTTGATCATGGACTCCAGAACGTCCAAGTCCTGCCAAGTTAGGACCAGATGTCACGTTTTCTTTTCAGCACCAAGGACCTGTGAGAGAGCTTTCTGCTGCTCTATGACCCTTTCTATCACTTGTTGCAGAGAGCCCCACCTGGTGGTGGTGTCTATGATCAGCTGAAGAACAGGCAAGCCGAGTTCTGCTTGAACTTTGGCCAGTTCACGTCTTCTCTTCCATGAATTCGAGAAGGCACTCATCACCTTCTTGCAGACACCAACTGCTTGATCCACTTGGGGTAGTTTCACACTTCGCCCTGTAAATAGAGGAGATGATAAATGTAACATGATATACATTTATTACTTTACAGGACAGGTAACACATATTATATTTTCTATCAAAATTTTCAGTCAGTCAGGGGAAGTATTCTGGATTTTAAGTTTGTAAACTAGCTTTTAAATGCTCAGAAACTCAATTGCAGACATATTTTGCCATGTATTGCTGTTACTATAAAAACTAAAACTTTTCCATACATTAATCCTCCTGCTGACAGCAGTCTAAAATGCATCTTGCATTTATCCCATTTATAATTGGTTAATTTCAATTGATAGACTGAGCTCTAAATAACATTTGTGACAACTGGATTTAGGAAAAATACAAAGTGATTTGTTTGGTAGCAAACAGCTCACTTAAAACTGGATTTAATTAGACTGCAACCCCATTCATCCAAGCTTTAAACAGGCACATCACATAACAACATAGCACCTTCTAGACAGCAAAATTCTCTGTGGCCTACTATAAGGTTTGTAATTAGAGAAATATATTTTTACATTGTTTTAGACACTCACCAATGGCTAAATGAAGACGGTGGCCAAAACACTGTAAGCGTGTCCAGTCATTCAGCTGCAGTGCAAGGATGTTGTTCGTGGCGTTATCTGTGATGGCACAGACTAGGTGTTCCTCACGCAGTCCCCACGACTCGAGAGCTTCCCTGAGACCTCTGGCTATCATCTCTCCTGTGTGGTCATCTGGGAAATAGCCTGTCTGTGAACACCGAATGCAGAGTGTCCAGTCTCGGATGAAGTGTATCTTCAGACTCATATATGGATGTGCTGTTCAGCTCATCCACATATCCGTTGTTATAGCATAGTTAAACACCTTGTGGATTTCCTCCTCTACTTTGGCCCAACACCCCTGATATAAACAAGGCAACTTGACTTGAGTGAAGTGTTTTCGGCTTGGCATTGTGTAGCTTGGGTTGAGTATTTGCACCAACTCATAAAACCCCTGTTTCTCGACTGTGTAAACTGGGGCCATGTCTTTGCAGATGTAGGTTGCAATGGCAGCCATTATCTCCTTCCATCTCCATAAATCTTTGCTATATGGTGTGCCGCAGACAAAAGCCTCTTGCAACTTCTGAGTCTGTGGTTTTCTTTTGAGCTGTACTTTGGTGGCTCTCACCTGTAGACTCTCCCAGTACTCTTTGATGTTGATGATGATTTTTGCGAAGGTGGTAAAAGAGGTTAGTGGTGTTTGACTCTGATGAGCTGACCGGTCTGCGGCATAATTTTAAAAGTACAGTTTTCTGGTCCGTGTCAGACTTTTCATACCCAAACCACGTCCATACGACAGAAGTAGCCCCTCTTTTAGGTACGAGCTCCTCGTTGGAGTCCTCTGCACTCTTCTCCATGTTTGTTTGTGTCGTCTTTCCTTCGTCCTTTGCCATTGCCTCACATCCGGCTGTGTGGAAGAAGGCAAAGCGTTGTCCAAATGATGAAAAATATTGCCGTGAAGAGTGTGATTTGCGACACCACGAACCAAACGATATACCATAAAATGAAACGATATACGTTTTTCTCTCGTCACACGATATATATCGTCATATCGCACAGCCCTACTCTGTAGTCTTGCTCAATGTCCTGCCCACAGCACTGATTATATATTATATGTCATGAGTAATAGCCCAAAGACAAATGTAGACTGGAGCTGCTCCAGTGAGTTAGCAGAGCTGTGTGCCAAATAGTTGCAAAAACATCCAGTGATCAGCAAAAAAAATTAAAAAAGAAAAAAGTATGAGAGAATGGTAGTTCACTCCAGTTCTTGCACTAAATTTGACAATTAATTCATGTCCTGCACTGCATTATAATTTTTATTCTCCCATTTAATTTAATTGCCTCATGGTCAACCTTATTCTTGTCCCTCTTTTATTTTTACCAATATGTAAAATGTATATATTGCCTGTTTCTTTTAATAAAGGCCTTGTGTGTAGGATTCAGTAGCATCTGGCATATTGCAACCAACTGAAACTTCTCTTCTCATGTGCCAAGCGTGTAGGAGAACTATAGTGGCTGACGCAAAAACGTGAATGGCCCTATCTAGAGCCAGTGTTTGGTTTGGCTTTTTGCTTCTGTAGAAACAATATGACAGACTCCATGGAAGAAGACCGCTTCATACTGGAAATGGCTTATTTTAAGGCAATGAAAACATGATTCTGCGATTCAGGAAGGGGTGTAGACTGAAGTTACATAACTTAGATTCAAGTCAAAAATTTGAAGACTTTAGACTTAAAAAATAAATAAATGAATAAGCAAAAAAGGCTTGCAACTCGACCTGGACTTTAATACCAAAGGGTCATGACTTTACCTAGACTTGAGCCTTTTGACTTGTAAATACTTGATACCTTGATAGCCAGCCCAAAGATTAAAAAGTGTTATTTAAAAAGTGTGCCACAAGTCAATTCAGTTCCATTTATTTTCAGAATCAACTAACATTAACGCTATTCATTCCCAGCGAGTCCACACTTAATTCTCCAGATTCATTTTGTTTGAACCATGAGCTGGATGAGCATCCAGTCAAGTTGCAGGAGAGAACCATGAAGATGTTGCATTACTGAGAGCCAGTTTAAAATAAATCTATCTATGCATTAGCCAACAAAAATCCAAGAGCAGTTGCAGGTCGAAAATTACAGATGGAGACACAACAATTTAAAATGGCATTGCATTTGGTGAAGAGCACACTTTGACTTGTTTGGGACTCGGATATCAAAGTTAGGACTTGGGACTAGGCTTTGAACTTGTCAGGATTGACTTGTGACTTTACTCAGGATTAGCCTGTCTTGACTCGGGACTTGACTTGCGACTTGAGTGCAAAGACTTGAGACTTAGTTGTGACTTGCTTAATAATGACTTGATCCCACCTCTGGTTTCAGGTGGTTATTCACTGACAACATAGGTATGAATATTATACTCCATTTTTGCCAATACATTCCCCTAAATCATACACACTTGACCTTTAAGGTCTTTTATTCCCTATGTAATACATTTTGAATTGCCTTGTTGTTGAAAAGTGCTGTACAAATAAACTCACCTTGCCTTGTTAACTGCAACTGGCACTAAACACAGTGTTTCAGTCTAGGTAATTCCTGTCCAGATTGGATAAGAGATTTTTTTTCACTTGGCTGAAAGGATTTTCAGGTCTTAAATTAGAAGGAAACTCTAGTTCCTGAAGAAGCTGAATGGAAAGTAAATTGACCCTCAACCTCAGTTGGATGAGTCCATTTGTAGACATGGAGCACTGCCAGCATCTCTCTCTGAGCTATGAAATTAATCTCATCTGTCTCTCACTGCCCTCACTTTCTTCTCCTTATCTCTATCTCTCCCATTCAATTTCAGTCTAATTCACACCTGCTTTATTGGCCTCACAAGAAATAAACTTGCAATAAACTTGCTATATATAAACAGTGGGCGATTTGTTAATTTTTAACCATTTCTTTCTTCAGCACATTTCTGGATAAATGTGAATTTCTGTCCACATCTTGATTTTGGGTCAAGTTGGGATTTGTTTCATTCTAAATAAACAAAGTCTTGGCTTTCAGAATATGAAACTCTTATCAGCATATCCAGACAATAGATACAATTTTGAAGCTTGAAAAGGCATGATGACAAACTAGCAGCAAACACTCGTCAGCCTCACTCTGGTCCTACTCAGTGCCGCTCTCCCTCCCTCCATCCCTCCATGTCTCTGTGAAATTCTGAATAAAAGGCTTATGGTCCAGGACAGTGGGTTTTTGGCTGATTTCAAATAAGCAAAGTCTTTCAGAATATTAAGACCTCTTAAAACCCTCTTGGTCGCCACTGAACTAATTCTAAGTGACTTGCATCGTCCATCAAAATATAATGTTAAATGTTTAAACTTTTGTCAATATGGACCCACTACACATCATTGGCTTGATAAGACTTTCCACAATTTAGTTATTCAGTTTAGTTTATGAAAGGCATGAGCACCAAAGAATAATTCAATCAGATTTACCAGTATGGCAAGCAAGACAGACAGAGAAAAAGTGGTGAAACCCTACCTTTGAACTAGTTCTAAATGATGAATATGTGTCCATTTCTTGATTATTTACATTCCTTTAGTCCATGAGGGTCCAACGATCAAAAGAATTGAAAGAGATCTTAATATAGAAAATCAATCTAAGTTTTGAAAGGGGTGGCTGGTTAACAAGGGTGAAGCACTTTGGTCATCTTGCTAACAAAGGCATGGCATTCCTCTCTTCCCCCCTCAATCGCCTACTGCATACATATACGTAGTCTGTACATATGTACATATCTATCTATCTATCTATCTATCTATCTATCTATCTATGTAAATATTATGAGTGTGTGGTTGTTTATTTGTTAATTTGTGGAAACATCATTGGTTTGTGTGTTTGTTGTTGAAAAAAGGTCAGCTTAGAAGCTGCTTGTGGTTTTACTGTGTGTCCCGGGTCTGACTGAGGTGGCAAATGGCACTGGCCTGAAGACACACACATACGCACATTAAAGTTTGTACAACTTGTAAGGACCCTCATTAACTTACCCTTAGCCTGACCTCACTTAATGATCATCTCAGAGCTAAGAAGAATGTCATGATCATATCCATCTCCCTCATTTTGATTTTCTCCTCTTGCTGTAGCTGAGTGTGTGTACTGGATGAGCTTCAGATGACCACCAGGAAGTCATGTCTGCACTCACACAAACAGCAGGTGGCAAGCACATACATAGACACACATACACCCACACACATTCACAGTTTAAAGACAAATGGGGAGGAGGAGGACAACAGTGACAGCATGACCACTGTTCATTCTTCATTAAATGATTATATATATTTTCCCTTTATGTGCAGTTAGACTTTTTAAGAGTAATGTAATACTACTGTTTGTTAGGGTTAGATTGTTACAGTAAGCCAATGGCAAGCAGCCATGAAAAAGACAATGGGTCTCATTAATGAATAGTGGTGTGACTATTTCTTTTTAATAATTTTATATTTTAGTTTTTAAATTTGGCCCATGGCATCAATTCTTAATTAAAAGTGTGTTGTTTGCCTGACAACCACATTTGAATCAAGCCCATGCCCCTTCCTCTTCAGCTTTCCTTGTGGCATCTTCACGCAAATCAAGCGCCCTGCAGAGCAGCATGACGTCTCCTCATCTGCCATCATGGACAGCCACGTAACATAACGTTAGTGTTTGCCCTGAGCCTTAGCATTCTTTATCTCTGTTGTGAATTAAACCACTATTAAAACATCCCAATACAGGCAGTCTAATGTAGGCAATACATTTAGTTTAATAATTTAGTTTAACAACAAGAGAGATAGTCTGGTGTAAAACCACACTGTCTTCCTCCAACTATCTGCCATATTCAGGTTTGCTAGCTGCCTGGTTTGAGTGGAGACAGACGCCGAATTGCTTTCCCACGTCCACCATTCTTTTTAAACCACAATTCAATCTGAAATAATGTTTACATCTCCCATGTCACATCTGTGATAATTAAACAAAACTGACATGCAATTTGGGGCTGCGGTACGTAAAGAGGGCAGCGTTTTCCAATTTTGTATTCAGTCGTTTTAAAAAACTCTTTCACGTTTTTAAAAAACCTAATCTGATCTTAAATTTGCTAAATATCAACTAATTTAACTAAATGTGTTACATTTCTAATCCTTTGACATGTTTAACGTACTTGTCTACTTACTACTTTCAAAGGCATCTGTGTATTGTGAACATAACAGAGCACAATACGAATTAAAATTGTAATTTCTAATAATGACAAGCAACATTTATGTGAAATATCTTATTTACACAACCACTACGAGCAGAAGAAGCAGATGTTGATTTTGTTAGTACCTTCGAAGCTACTTCTCCTGGGGTACCTCGGAGCTACTAACATATTGATGAATGGTGAAATTCACTGAACAAAAATATAAACGCAACACTTTTGTTTTTGCTCCCATTTTTCATGAGCTGAACTCAAAGATCTAAAACATTTTCTATACACACAAAAGACAATTTCTCACAAATATTGTTCACAAATCTGTCTAAATCTGTGTTAGTGAGCACTTCTCCTTTGCCGAGATAATCCATCCCACCTCACAGGTGTGGCATATCAAGATGCTGATTAGACAGCATGATTATTGCACAGGTGTGCCTTAGGCTGGCCACAATAAAAGGCCACTCTAAAATGTTCAGTTTTATCACACAGCACAATGCCACAGATGTCGCAAGTTTTGAGGGAGCGTGCAATTGGCATGCTGACTGCAGGAATGTCCACCAGAGCTGTTGCCCGTGAATTGAATGTTCATTTCTCTACCATAAGCCGTCTCCAAAGGCGTTTCAGACAATTTGGCAGTACATCCAACCGGCCTCACAACCGCAGACCACGTGTAACCACACCAGCCCAGGACCTCCACATCCAGCATGTTCACCTCCAAGATCGTCTGAGACCAGCCACCCGGACAGCTGCTGCAACAATCGGTTTGCATAACCAAAGAATTTCTGCACAAACTGTCAGAAACCGTCTCAGGGAAGCTCATCTGCATGCTCGTCGTCCTCATCGGGGTCTCGACCTGACTGCAGTTCGTCGTCGTAACCGACTTGAGTGGGCAAATGCTCACATTCGATGGCGTCTGGCACGTTGGAGAGGTGTTCTCTTCACGGATGAATCCCGGTTTTCACTGTTCAGGGCAGATGGCAGACAGCGTGTGTGGCGTCGTGTGGGTGAGCGGTTTGCTGATGTCAACGTTGTGGATCGAGTGGCCCATGGTGGCGGTGGGGTTATGGTATGGGCAGGCGTATGTTATGGACAACGAACACAGGTGCATTTTATTGATGGCATTTTGAATGCACAGAGATACCGTGACGAGATCCTGAGGCCCATTGTTGTGCCATTCATCCACGACCATCACCTCATGTTGCAGCATGATAATGCACGGCCCCATGTTGCAAGGATCTGTACACAATTCCTGGAAGCTGAAAACATCCCAGTTCTTGCATGGCCAGCATACTCACCGGACATGTCACCCATTGAGCATGTTTGGGATGCTCTGGATCGGCGTATACGACAGCGTGTTCCAGTTCCTGCCAATATCCAGCAACTTCGCACAGCCATTGAAGAGGAGTGGACCAACATTCCACAGGCCACAATCAACAACCTGATCAACTCTATGCGAAGGAGATGTGTTGCACTGCGTGAGGCAAATGGTGGTCACACCAGATACTGACTGGTTTTCTGACCCCCCCAGACCCCCCCAATAAAGCAAAACTGCACATTTCAGAGTGGCCTTTTATTGTGGCCAGCCTAAGGCACACCTGTGCAATAATCATGCTGTCTAATCAGCATCTTGATATGCCACACCTGTGAGGTGGGATGGATTATCTCGGCAAAGGAGAAGTGCTCACTAACACAGATTTAGACAGATTTGTGAACAATATTTGTGAGAAATGGTCTTTTGTGTATATAGAAAATGTTTTAGATCTTTGAGCTCAGCTCATGAAAAATGGGAGCAAAAACAAAAGTGTTGCGTTTATGTTTTTGTTCAGTGTATATAATAAATAAAAAAGAACTGGCATAACATTGTATGTTGATGAAACTTGTGAGTTACACCTAGTGATGTCCAAATGAAGCTTCATGAACCACCAGTTGTATTTGCTGAACCCACCAGATGGCGCTCTTGGTGCAATGAAAAAGGCTCAAGGGATGGCAATGCAGTTTGATTTCAACCCTTTGTTGAACAAAGAGTGCCAGAGTGGACCCAAAAAATAAAGAAAATTGTTCATGAAGCTTTATTTGACCATTGCTAGTTGAGACCAAACTGCATTGCCATCCCTTGAGCTTTTTTCATTGCACCAAGAGCGCCATCTAGTGGGTTCAGCAAATACAACTGGTGGTTCATGAAGCTTCATTTGGACATCACTAGTTACACCCCCATTGCCATCCATTGAAAACAGTGACCTGCAGCATATCTGCACAGAGCGTTTTCAGTGTTTTTCGGGCCAACTTGCTCCCAACAGTGTTGTCCACTTGACTGCGTGGACAGGCCAGTTTTGCTCGGATCTACTCTCTTTTCACTCCAAGAACCATGCACTGAGCTGATGCTGACTTAAACAGCACCAAAAGCTTCAGTGATGAGTGTGATTCATTTTCCTTTGGGTCCCAACAGAAACATTCCACTCGATTCTTCCCCTATTCTTGCTGTCTCTCCCCCACCATCTGCCCTCAGGCCCACTCATATTATGTACGACCCGCCCTCTTGAGACTGACAACCAATCAAAAATGACAAATGACAAGCTGAACCCATGACACTTGTCATGACAGAGCTTTGCAAAAACCTGAAGACAAGTTGAAACCTACAAAGACTATACAAGCCATGCATGCAGACTGTTAACTCCAAGATGCACAGAATCTTTTAAGAGAGGAGCTTAGACCTTCCAACTTATTAAACATCAACTTTCCCCATATACAACCATCATGTCAATTGCGTTCTACAAGGCCTGTCGCTACGCCTGTTAGATGATTATCATCCCAGAAATAGTTAAACTATATTATTGTCACTTTGGGACCATTTTATGCCATGGATAAATGATAATATAGTGGCGTAATAATGCATGTACTCCCTTTCAAAGAGCAATGAACCTGTAATTCTTAAAAAAATTCAGACATTGTAATTAACTTCAATGATGATGGTACCTGTAATAAATGTAATGTATTTGCTGAGATGGAGGCGAGGCTCAGTGACTAGAAGAGCTGGTAGAAGCGCTCCATAGCTGTAAGTTACTCCAGTAGCCGGTGGCAGCCGACTAGTGCTAACTGCTAATGCTCCCGGGAGCCAACGCTAACGTTCCTACTCGGGCTCACGGGCTCACGGAGAAGAGTAGGAACATTAGCGTTAGGTCATGCTATACTCCAGATGAAATTACACCCCTAGTTCTTCACATAGCAATTTTTTAATTCCTTTAATCTAGAAATGATGAATTTCGCTTATTGCCCCTTTAAAGAATAAATCACCTGGAAAGCTGGCGCTGTTCCACATAATTTAAAAGGTAACTTAGCCTACACAGAGCGGTGGAAATGTCCGTGCAGCTGCAGACGGGTGCGGCTGGATGATTGATGCGTACATGCTGATTCAGGTGCTATCAGAGCCGATCCGCGCATCACTATGGCTTAATAATCAACTCAGTCAATAAAAACAACCCATCCTGTGTTAGGAGTGTATGTCGCTGACAGAAAGAAAGAAAGAAAAGGGAAAAATAAGATAGAAAAGCAGCGTACACCTCACATATTTATTTCTCACAGTCGCGCACACGTTTGGCTGGCATGCAGAAGCACCGTCTGTGTGTCTGTGTGCCGAGGGTGTGAGCCGCAGCTTCAGCTGCTCAGATAGAGAGGCTGTGTAGCCCGGTGTGTTTTTCGCTGATTCGGTTCTGCAGGTTCTCTGCTGGTACACTGGAGACGGGGATCAAGCACTTTGTCTCACTCAGGATAGATTGTGCTTTTTTGGTTCATAGTTTTTGATTGACGTGCGATTTATTCACGTTTAGAGAGAAATATTTTTACAGAACGTAAAAATACGAACAGAACAGAAACAGAAACGTGGGCACAGTTATCTATATAAAATACACAGACTAACTAACTAACTGATTGACTAACATAAACAATTGAAAATTGAAAAAAATTAGCTTGCACCGTTAATTCTGGTAAGGGAAAGCAACTGACCGGAAGTCACGCACAAAAACACGGAAGCTGATCACCATTTACTTCCGTAAATAAGGTGAATAGGAATATGTAAACATACACTCATTTCTTCTGTTTGCCACATGTGCATATTAACTCTTTTAAGGTAAAAAAATAAATAAAAATGTGCCGCCGTGTCCACGTATGTTCGTGACCACGCACGCACAAGCAGATATTACGTCACAAGCTAAAATCTTACTCCAGCCCTCTCACCAAAGTTGGCAACCCTAAAAATGCCATAGGCTGGCGCTCATAACGTTAGCATGTTGTATTTGTTTGGAATACGTGTTTAGTATAAGACAGTTGTTTTGTCTGTGAATGTTGTGAGTTGTAATGGAGCCAAATTGAGTGCCCTTACCTTTGTTAAATGTTGCTGTTGTCCCTGACTTTATATGAGACAAGGGAAAGATCGCTGGTTGCTAGGCTAATTTATATTATGTAAAATGCCATAGGCTGGCGCTAATAACGTTAGCATGTTGTATTTGCTTGGAAAACGTGTTTCATATGGGGTCTGCCCATTGGTCCGACAGCCCATTATTCCGACAGCCCATTGGTCCTACATCCCATTGTTCCGACCATATTAAACCCATTGTTCCGAAGTCCCGTTGTTCCGAAATCATCATGATGCCCTGTGGTTAAGGTCTGGTTAGGTTTAGGCACAAAAACCACTTGGTTAGGGTTAGGAAAAGATCATGGTGTGGGTTAAAATGAAAAAGAAAGTGGCAAACACATAAGCCGTGAGCCTGCTTCGCCTCAAGCCTTTCCCAGCTGACCCAGAGCTGGTCGCGGCGCACCATCAAGGCAGAAATACGCCCGCCGAGAGCCGTTCAGCACCGCGGAGAGCTCCCCACACAACCCGGACCTCAGAGTTAATAACAGGAGGTTATGGTGTTTCATTCTCTCCTCTTTATGACACTTGTATCTCGACCAGTAGCCTACTTTTGTTGCATTTGCTGATCCTCTATGGTACACAAATACAGTATAGCCTAGTATAATCACATATCGGAACAATGGGACGTCGGACCAATGGGCTGTCGGACCAGTGACATGGACCCTTTCGTATAAGACAGTTGTTTTGTCTGTGAATGCTGTGAGTTGTAATGGAGGCAAATTATGTGCCGTTATCATTGTTAAATGCTGCTGTTGTCCCTGATTTTATATGAGAAGAGGAAAAGATCGCTAGCCGCTAGGCTAATTTATAGAAAGTGAAATGCCTTAGACTTGTGCTAATAACGTTAGCATGTTGTATTAGTGGGGGACAAGTGTTTGTCTGTCAATGCTGCGATTTATAGTGAAACCAATTTCCGTACTTTTATTTGAAATGGTCTAAGCCATATTTAATGTGTGTTTTGAATCAACTAAACTTTTCAGCACTTCACACAAAGCTCCACTGCAGAGTGACACTGACACCACCGCAGAAGTAAAAATAATGTGCAGATTTTTTTTTTTTTTCCCACGACTAATCGATTAGCTGAAGATTATGTAGCCTACAACTTCAGTCGACCAAGATTTTCTTTGGTTGACTACAGCCCTACTTATATGACAACTGAGCCATCCATTCACAGAAGACCATGAGATGTTGAAAGTGTCAGAAAAAAAGACATTTTGTAAATGGACTTTTGAGTTAAGATTATTCTGAGTGACAGCCATAATCATGTTAGCCTGGAAAAAAGTTTAAGTATGATGGTTCAGTTTAAAAAAAAAAAACCTGTTACTCAACTTGTCAGGTCCAGCAAATACTGCTGTACCTTCCCCTCCCTCCATTCCTTCACACAGCCCTGTCTCTCTCTCTCTTTCACTCTCTCCCTCTCTTGTGTGAGTGTGTGCCTGTTGGCCTTGATTGGACCGATCTATGCAATCAACAACATTTATCAAACTTTAGGCCCCTTAATTCACTCATCTATCACACTGGTCGTGCGGCATGATTATAATTAAAAACTCTCATCAGTCAGACTGCCTCTGAATTAGTACTCTAATTGAACAAGTAGCAGCACTACATAGACGGATGACTTCTCCTTTCTTCCCAACACATTCGCAGACTTTCTCTCATGAATTATTCGTAAAGGCCCGGGCCCTGAAGACGAGGAAAAAGCAACAATGCTTGTTTGATGGATATGTAATCATTTGCATTTTGGGTGAAAAAAATGGAGAGCTCATTGTGAGTTAATAGGCGTTAGGCTGTGTAAGACTTATTTGGATCCATATCCCATTTTCTGAAACCCTCTTTATGACAATACTCAGTAATCACATTACAACACACCCACAATGAAGCATGTGTGGTAAATTTAGCTTGTATTGTCAGTGTTAACAGGTTCACTGTATGTGTTCTGTCGGAGCCTCAGGCTTATGTAACATGCAGTCTTTTTGATCTGCTTACCTTTAGTTTGCTTCATCACATTTCACAATTGATCTGAGGGGTTTAACATGATTTGCTCTGCTGAGAGCCAATCTCATGGAACAGATGTGGTGGCAGAAACATGAGTATCATTAACATCATTGTCAGCACTGCAGCATGTGTTGGCTGTGGTGATAGCAATGCAACATGTGTTAAACCTATATTAATGCCAATACTGACATGAAACACTGCTTCCCAAACAACACATCATAAATTTGTTGATAGGAGTACTGTTTTTCAGTTTGGGGAGACAGCTTTTTTTTTAATTCCAAAGGATTTTTACCTGAACACACACACACACACACACACACACACACACACACACACACACACACCTCCATCACTCCCCTCCCTGTGATGCATAAAATCCCCCAAAATCAAAACATCTGGTGTTGTAAGAAGCAATTGGTGCCTAATTATTGTAAGCAATCTAAGCAATAAAAATGTTGATTTTTCTAAAAAAGAAAACCAGTAGTTTTTTTGTTTTTTTAAGAGACCTGTTATATTTTCTCTTGCATTTTTAGTAAAAAAAATATCAATTTTTCCAAGCTATTTGGGGCTAGTCGGACCTGATAAGCATAAAAAACTAAACATTGTCAACTATAATAAAGTCCCAATGTCCTCAAATGAGACGACAAAAAAGTGCCAATGTCCTCAAATGAGATGATCATAAAGTCCCAATATCATCAAATGAGACGATAATAAAGTCCCAATGTCCTTCAGCGAGCTGATGATAAATTACCAGCGTCTTCAAACAAGTACTTTCTAATTAATAACGTCTTAGCTTGTTACCGTTGCTAAAATTGGTTACATTTTTATGGCATATCAAACTACAAACATTACTAATCATAAACAAACAAGCTTCAACAATTAAATTTGATTAGGTTTTGTACCTTATCCACTTTTGTGTCGGGATTGACTGCAGACTCAGCAGAGATGGCTGCCATTTTGTTTTTACATAGATTAGTGTATTGTGGTCTTCCTGCCACTAGATGGCACAAAAAGTGTCCACAAACGAGGACAACAGGTCTAAATTGAGCAGAGTGAAGTATGAGGTCCAGTAAGCCCAAACTGTAATGTCCTCATATGAGGACACAGGGTCGCAGGAGGCTATTGTTCTTTAATAAAGCAACTTCTCACCAAATTACTTGACAATTGGTGGATTAATCGATAGAATACTCCATTACTAAAATAATCATTAGCTGCAGCCCCAGCTGCCAGGTTTGCACTCAATGCATTACAAATCCCCCAACTATGTTTTTAAACAAAAGACTAGTCATTTCAAGTCATCTGTTTCAAGTCTAAGTCAGGTCTCATGTTATGAATACCAAGTTCTCAAATTTACGACTCAAGTTTGACTTGAGTCAAGTCATGAGACCAGACTCCCCCACCACTGGATTTGGCCCATTAATCTGCAAAATTTGGCAGTGCAGCCTCCACCAGTCACGTGGAGACGTGTATCATTGACAGGAGCTGAACAGGGAGGGTTTTGTTGCACTGAGCGAAAAGAAGCTGTTCAGTGGCTACAGCTCCAGAGAAAGCAGGTCCCTTTTGGTACGTAAGTGTGTCTAAGTGTCTAAGTTCTTCATTTAAAGACGTAGCTTATTTACATGGATTTTTTGAGTGGACCACAACAGCAGGGCAAGCCATATAAATGCAAAGTCCATTACCCTGCCTCATTTGGGATAAAGTCCAAAGGTGGATAATGATTTACAAAAATAAATGTACGAGCAACTTACAAACAGTAATTTTAGGGGACTTCGGTAGCAGCAAATCAGAGATCAGTATTATTGTAATATTGTTTGACAAAGCATTTATAATTAAACAGAAAGTAACCACACAGCTTCATATTTCAGAATTTAAAACTTATCTAAAAACTTAACTAAAACACATTGGATGATAGAAAGATTAAAGGAGCTATATGTAAGAAATCTAAAGCAAATAGTCGTAAAATCCTCCTAATATATGTCACAGAGACTAAGGAATAATGTTCATATAACATACTGATCTCACCGACAACAATAATACAGCCAGAATATTCACATTTAAAAAAAAAATTTACGGTCCGCAAATCATGTTTATGTTTTGAATTTGTGTTTTGGCCTGTTGCGCCACCCACTGCCGTCTACCAGTCACGGAGTCAGTAGAGTCTCAGCATCAGTTACAGTTACGACTGAGCTACAGCAGCACAGCAAGCAGCATTAGCAGTGTCCCAGTACATAGCATTAGCAGTCTCCTCAGCTGTATCCCGGCAGCAGCGTTAGCAGCAGAGAAGCCGGACTTGCTCGAACAGAAAACCGAAGATCAAGGACGCGGCGACGCCACCCTGCCACGGCAGCCGCCCGTGGGCAAACAAATCAGTCTCCAGCATGCCGCTGTCCAGCAACCTCGAATCTGTAGGGGAGGGGGGGCGGACACGACTCGCAGCAGTATTTTGAATTTGAGTGCAGTAACCGTTTTGGCCACATTCTTACATACAGCGCCTTTAGCATCTAAAAGAAAGCTACAAACCCTGAAATCCCTAAAGGGATGGGAACAACTGAGCCTTGGGGAAGGATGGGTATAGGAAAAAAAGGATTGTGGGTAAGGCAGATTGGGCCTATGTAATGCCAGTTTTGGCTCCCCCGCCTGCTTCGGGGCAGGCCCTGTGCCTGGTGGATCAGATTAGGCACAGTCGGGACCACATTACACTGACGAAGAATTATTTATCATATACAGTGGATATAAAATATATCAACTTTCCAGTTACAATGCTTTTTTTGTGATGTAAAAAAATGAGAATATAAATCATGTCAAAACTTTTTTCATCTTCAATGTGACTTATAACCTGCACAATTCAGTACACGACTGCCATCAATTAAAGGGACTCTAATTAACTCCAAATAAAGTTCAGCCGTCCTAGTAGTTTTTTCCTGACATTTACTTAGTTGCATCTTACAGCAGAAGCCATGGTCCACAAAGAGCTCACAAAGCATCAAAGGGATCTCATTGTTGGAAGATATCAGTCAGTAGAAGGGTATAAAAAAAATCCCACAGCATTAGATATAGCATGGAACACAGTGAAAACAGTCATCAACAAGTAGAGAGAATATGGAACAGCAGTGATATTACCACGAATTGGACATCCCTCTAAAATTGATGAGAAGACTGGTCAGGGAAACTGCCAAGAGGCCCACAGCAAAACTGAAGGAGCTGCAGGAATTTCTAGCAAGTACTGGTTGTGTACTACATGTGATAACAATCTCCCATATTCTTCATATATCTGGACTATGGGGTAGGGTCGCAAGACAGACGGCTTTTCTTACAAAGAAAAACATCCAAACCTGGCTAAATTTTGAAAAATAAATAAATAAAAAATACATCAAATCTCCTACAAGCATGTGGAGAAAATGTGTTGTGGTCTGATGAAATCAAGGTTGAACTTTTTGGCCATAATTCCAAAAGGTATGTCTGGTGCGAAAAAACAACACTGTGCATCACCAAAAGAACACCATACCCAGGGTGAAGCATGGTGGTGGCAGCATCATGGTTTGGGGTTGTTTTTCTTTAGCTGGAACTGGGGCTTTAGTCAAGGTGGAAGAAAGTATGAACAGGTCTAAATACCAGTCAATTTTGGCCCAAAACCTTCAGGTGTCTGCTAGAAAGCTGTCGATGAAGAGGAATTTCACCTTTCAGCACAACAATGACCCAAAACATACATCAAAATCAACAGAAGAATGGCTTCACCAGAAGAAAATTAAGGTTTTGGAATGGCCAGCCAGACCCCAGACCTAAATCCAATTGAAAATCTGTCAGGTGACCTGAAGAGGGGTGTGCACAGGAGATGTCCGTGCAGTCTGGAAGAGTTGGAGCACTTTTGCAAGGAAGAGTGGGCAAATACTGTGAAGTCAAGATATGGCATGCTGATAGACCCCTACCCAAACAGACTGAATGCTGTAACACGATCAAAAGGTGCTACATCTACGTTTTTTAATATATATATTTCCCCCTAAAGGATTTGATTGTTTTTCAATTGAATTTTACAGGTTTTGAGTCAAAATAAAGGTGAAAAAAGTTTTGAAATCATTTTCTTGGTCCCATTCTTTACATCACAAAAACCTGACATTTTAACTGGGGTGTATAGACTTTTTATATCCACTGTATTTATGAGTATTTCCTTTCATTACTATTGCAACCATTATAACTATTGATGTTATAATTTATTTACCTAAACTTTTATGCTGCTACAGTACTTGTTTGCCCACTCACCTACCTCTGTACATACTCCCATTTAATGCACATTTTTGTAAGCATGTGTTTGCTTGTTTTATTCATTACATCATTTGTAGAGATGTGTGTGGGTGTGTGTATGTATTGTATATGTGTATATGTTATGGTACTTATTTGGGGGAGTTAGTCAACATGCTAATGGTGAGTCTAATTTGGTGGCCAGAGGGAGGCTTAGCCATGATTATGCACCCCCAGATGAGTGTATGTGTTCTGTGCTGTGTGTTGCTATATATTGTGTATGTTATTTGTCTACATTAAAAAAAAATGTCAGTGACTGTGTGATTATGACTGGATGATGATATTTCACCATTGGTCAGCAGAAGGCAGCCCCTTCCTGTATCTTTTCAAATTAAAACCCTTGTTTCAAACCAAAAGCCCTCTTGCATTTCATACAGAGTACATTTACTATATTTTGAATATTGGCTATTAAATCATCTTTTTCTTGTTCCAAACTATTGTTATTACGTTAGCATTTAAAAATCCACTATAGGTTGACCCCAAAAAACAGTTTTCCTCCATTGTTCACATGGAAGTGAGAAGGTGGGATGACAGAGATGGGACTATGGATATTCAACATTTCTCTGTGGTAAAGTTTGTACTTGTGTTTCCATTCCTAGATGGCCATAGATGAAATAGAAACTCAGAGGTTCCACTGTTGCAGTATTCTCCTCCACCTCTCCCATGAGCTGCTTCCTGCTTTATATTCACAAAACTAAAATTTTTGATCATCTCTCACAGTGCACAAATCTCTGTCAGTCGCAGAAGGCTGCAGCTGCACCACTGCTGCAGTTTTCATTTTTATTCAAATGTTTCCTTATTATTTTAGTGTCCTAATTACACATAAGCTATCAGTTGGTGCAGATATTGGCTTTTTATCAACCTTTTTGTGAGAGAGGATACTAGTTGCTCCTGATGTCCAAATGAAGCTTCATAAACCACCAGTTGTATTTGCAGAACCCACCAGATGGCGCTCTTGGTGTAATGAAAAAGGCTCAAGGGATGGCAATGCAGTTTGGTTTCAACTAGCAATGGCCAAATCGCTTAATGAACCTTTCTGAATCTTTATTTTTTGGGTCCACTCTGGAACTCTTTGTTGAACAAAGGGTTAAAACCAAACTGCATTGCCATTCCTTGAGCCTTTTTCATTGCACCAAGAGCACCATCTAGTGGGTTCAGCAAATACAACTGGTGGTTCATGAAGCTTCATTTGGACATCACTACTAGTTGCTCAGTCTGCAAATAAAATGTAAATGTACAGTAAATCTCTGCTCAAGATCCACTTAAGGCCCATTTATGCTCAACGTTAAATACGGATCCGGATACGGACGGAGTCTTCTGTCCGTGCTCCGCGTTCATTTCGTCCGTATTTCTGCATGTTTCCATAAAGCTTACGGATACGGGCCAAACGAAGCAGTACCACCAGGAACCGTGGGGGCAGTGTTGCTGTCACTACCCGATACGTAGCTCTAGTGAGACACGAAGAAGAAATAACAATTCAATTTCTCTCATCGGCAGTACTAGAGAAAAGAATTCTCCGTCCTCCAGTCGTGATGTATTTAACGGCCTCACCGACCACCGCCTCCTACAACGCTGCCTCTGTTTTTGTCTTTTATGCAAGAGGTACATTATCAATATCTCCTCCACAGTCGCCATGTTTGTTTTTGAGTTTGTTGTTGTCATAAACTTTTGATGCTGGGCTGCCTCCTGGTGGATATATTGGTTAACATCCATGCCAACGTAAAGGGCGCATGGAAGTATGTGGGCAGTGACGGTAACATCGTTTGAAACGGACGTATACATTTTCGTACATAAAGGGAGCATAAATGGGCCTTTAATCCACAGCTACACTCAACCCAAAAAAATCTAGGTAACCGACCTTTACCTAAGATTGATTTGTCAAGTTTTATGATTATGCTACTACTTATACTATCTACTGGTCCACTAGTTCATTTTTACAGCAACCCTCCTTTTTCAGAAAAATAAAAATTGTGAAATAGTAAATGATAAAAATAATAATAATCATAAAAATTAGAATTCTGTTTTTACCTCCTACATATAAAAGACATGAGACACGTGTACAACACTAAGACCAGGCCAGTTGTTAGGAAATATGGGCAGGGGAACAACATTTTCCAGAGTGGGCCCCTCATCCACACCCACCAGGTGGGGATTACATGTAACTAGGCAACATTTTATACTCCCTGCAAATATAATCAAATCAATCATATTTCCATGCCTATTTTGTATCTACTCATTGTTAAGACCTTATTTTCTTATTTTTAAAAGCCAAGGTAGTCACATGTGTGTCCTGGGCTGAAAAATGCCCTCCAATGAATGATTAGAGAAAAGTCAAATCAAACATTGATTGAAGAAACTACTGCAAGGTATTAAATCATAAGATCAAATCCTTTATTCATTCAATCTTAAGGGCTACTTTAATCAAATTTTATCAAAATTGTGTGCAGAACTGAAATATTGTAAAGAGTACATTGCTGTCAACTCTCAGTTTTCCAGTCATACCCAATTTGATTAATTCCAGGACAGTTAAGGAAGCCTCGTATGCAGAAATATTTAAATACACCATTTTGAAAAATAGCAATATGCCTTTTTCCCTCGCCAAAATTTAACGTGATTTTGAGCTATGGAGTTATTGGAGTTATTTAGCGCCCTCTCTAACACGATAGCTTAACATGGTTGGTATCAATGAATGCCTTAGGTTCTCTAGTTTAATATAATACCTGTGTTTTTACTGTAGTTTTAAAACTGAGCCTGATACAGAAGGTTTTATTTGCAAAAAAATTAAGTCTGCCTCACTCTTCACCTTCAGCTCTGAGTGTAATAACTAGTGCTTCTTCCCATTTTGTATTTATTTTTTTGCCAGACACTTGACCAGTGCATCTCTTCTCCTTTCATTTTCTTGTTCTCTCTGTTACAACTTTTCCTTTAGGAGCCTCTGATTTTTGATGAGGCATTCTGAGTTGGCTAGTTGGGCAGCAGTCTGCCTCACGTTTACATCAGAAGTACTTGTGGGTCCTGCGCATCTGACCCATCTGACCCCTGCTATTTAGACTCACAAGTCAGTCTTTAGACGCTTTGCTTAACCAAAGACTGATGACTTTCTCCCTGATTTTGTGTTTAGATGGGCGGATACAAACTCCCTACTTTGCAGAACCAATAGTAAATCTGCAGGGCGGTCCTTCGGTGGCTCGCTGAACTCTTGTGCTTGTACACATAGTCCGACTAGAAACACGTGTAGCGGTACAAAATGGCTCAAGTCGCTGTAAGTCCTTCATTTCCACAATCTTGTGGACTGAGCACACGTTTGATAAAACGGAGTTAAATCTCTCGGCATCCATTTTCAAGCTCTCTGTGTGTTTGTTTCCTTGCGGACGAGAAAAGGGGGAGCACACATTTCCGAGAAGGCGTGTCCTTTTCAAAAATGCAAGAGGCGTTGCTTTGTTGCCGGCCGTTTTCGCCGGTGTGTTAAACACACTTTAGAAAGGAGTGTCCCCAGACTATCAGAAGGCGGAGATCTCTGATTGTCTGGTGGCGAAACTACCTGCTATTAGATGGACTGCACCATTTCACAATACTTGCAGGAGATGGGAGTATCAGGTGGCACCTTTAAATTGTTTTGTAATGATAAAAAATACATGTATTCATCATGTAAATACATATAACTTGTTTTGTCAGTGATGTAAGTCAGTAAGTAAATTGTTGCACTTGATCCAATTTAAGGGTCAACCATAGAACTTGTCATGCTAGTCAAAAAAATTATAAAATTTTGTTTCAAGGATTATGATGTCGATGGTGGCAGTAAGAAGAGAAAAGTGGTATGCAAGGTGTGCAGCTCAAAAATCAGTAACTCAACCACCACAACATCCAACTTCATCTGTCCCTACAAAACCAACAAAGAAAGATACAAGAATGTGTCTTTTTAGCTAACCTATTAGGTTACTGGCTGGCTGCAACAGCTTTCATCAATTTTAAATAAAACTGTGTAAGTGATATAAATGTGAATGCTGTGGTAGATCAACACAATTTCATGAACTGTTTTGTCTTGCTTGAATTATAGCAGGGGGTCCACTTGACTTGATTGATTCTCACCACAGTAACTTGGACATTGCTTTTGACTAGAAGGTTAAGACTTGAGACTTGCTTGTGACTTGCACATGTGTGACTTACTCCCACCTCTGGCCTTACCCTAACCCTCTAGTATTTCTCCTCTGAACTCACGTTAACACACTATAGGCACAGATCACGAGCCAAACATAAAAAGGTGCAAAGACAAATTGTTCCCCCCTTACAGCTTGCTCTTTTTTCAGCTCATATGTGATTCTCTGTTCTAGCATTTCTGGCAGCAGAGGGAAGATAAAGTCTCTTCCCCACATCCAGCCACAGAAACATGGACTGTGGGAGGGAAAGCAAACCACTGGCCAGAAAACCACCAGATGCATGTCCTGGAAGAGAGATAATGACAGCAAGAAATGAGGACAGATAAAAATACAAACAAACAGTTGGAGAAATCAAAATGTATAAAATTATGGTAAAGACTGACGCAGGACAGAGGAAAATCGACAGAAGAGACAAAAAACTGGTTCACCATGAGAAGAAATTTGCTTTGGAAATCTGAAGAAAGAAAAAAAAGTGTCTGCTGTCCTGTAAAATCAAAAAGTAATCAAAGACTTGTACCTACCAGAAAAAAAACAAAAATTCAACTTTTACAGCTCTTGACGGAAAGCAGATTTTTACCTGATAATAAACAAAAAGTACATATCTATTACTATCAGAAAAAGATTTGCACTGATCAAAGGTCACTGTGAAGACATATTAAGAGCAGCTACTGACCTCTACCCAACAAACCAGCCACTGAGAGCTCAACTGCTACTAGGGAAAATGAGACTTACATTAAACAGCATTTAATTAAGAGACATCAAAGAAAAAAATTCTGGTTTTGAATCTGCCAGCCAACTGGGGCCTTCCTGAGTAGGTAATGTCTAGGTTTAGATGAATGGATGGAAAATCTTAAAGAGATAGTTTGGATTTATTTGGAACAAGGCTGTATGAGGTACTCATCTATAGTCAGTATAATATCTATGGGAATACACTAGCTATAGTAATACACTGGTAATAATGTTCCTGTTTGGAGAAGCAGATGGGAGTGTCACCATGGAAGTTAAAGGGATAGTGCACCCAAAAATGAAAATTCAGCCATTATCTACTCACCCATATGCCGACGGAGGCTCTGGTGAAGTTTTAGAGTCCTCACATCCCTTGCGGAGATCGGCGGGTGGAGCGGCTAGCACACCTAATGGTAGACGGCGCCCCAGACTAACGTCCAAGAACACAAAATTGAA
>NC_065523.1:5659850-5675314 GCF_006386435.1 Epinephelus moara | reverse complement strand
TTCAATTTTGTGTTCTTGGACGTTAGTCTGGGGCGCCGTCTGCCATTAGGTATGCTAGCCGCTCCACCCGCCGATCTCCGCAAGGGATGTGAGGACTCTAAAACTTCACCAGGGCCTCCATCAGCATATGGGTGAGTAGATAATGGCTGAATTTTCATTTTTGGGTGCACTATCCCTTTAAGCAATGTCCTTCTCTGGATGGAGGTTGGTGCAAAACATATTTGAGTCCCTTTAAAAAGGAATAGCAAAAAAAATAAGTAAAAAAACAATAGCAGTCTTAATCAATGCTAAATTGAGAATATTTTCACTTCTTTACCTTGCCATCAGACAGACCTTTCTTTGGCACTACATTTTCTCAACCTTAAAACACCCGTATTCCTACGCATTAGGGCAACTGTGCCTTGCACTGTATTATGCTGTGGGTCTGCTGTTTGGGTCAGACTTTAAGAAATTCACAGAAGAGACAACAAGGACAAGAAAATTAAAGAAACAGTGATTATGACAGCAATGACGCTGTTCCCTGTGGAGACAAAAGGATACGTTTGTGAAACCAGAGTATGAGGTGAGGAGGAATATTCATTTGTTTTCTGAAGGTGTTTTTTATGGAAATGTGAATCTTTGAGATCAATTTGAGGAGTGCCTATGGTTTGTATGTGCCACATTTTATCATAAGTGTGTAGGACTTGCACTGTTCTGGTCTTAGTCTTGACTGTCTCACCCTGCCTTAGTCTTGGTCTTGAGTTAGTCTCAACTCTGCAGAGTCTTGGTCTTAATTTAGTCACCATACACTTTGGTCTTGGTCATGATTTGGTCTCTGTTTAGGTGGTCTTGACTACCACACTGGGGCAGACATGGTGAGCATAGTTGAAAAAGAAAATGAATGACAGAAATTAAGAAATCATGGCCGGACTTACAACCCCAACTACTAAAAAAGATGGGACACTGTGTATAATGCAAATATAAACAGAATGCAATAATGTGCAAACCTTTTAACCTCTACTCAACTGAATACAGTTCAAGGACAAGATATTTAATGTTCAAACTTATAAACATTATTTATTTTTAATAACATTTAATCTGATTTTCATGCCAGCAACATGCCCCAAAACAGCAGGGACATAGGCATGTTTACCACTGTGTTATATCACCTTTTCTTCTAACAACACTCAATAAGTGTATAGGACATTAGGACACTAATTGTTAAGTTTTGAAAGTGAAGGTCTTTCCCATTCTATATCTTGCAAGGCAAATGGGGTTCAAGAGTCATGATGAATAGCACATCTTTAAACAAAACAAACATTAAATTGTTCAGCTGTACAAGCATAATATGATTGCACCATCAAAATGCACCTTGAAAACATTAACCACATCCAGTCCCAACAAGAAAAGCTGCAGATGTCTCTGTTGTCCAATAAGACAACACTTGTCATTTATGTCAGAAGAGTGCTACTTAGGGAAATGAATTAATCAAAAACAAGGAGTGACCTTTGCAGGTTTGTGACAGGAACTACAGGTGAAGAATTAGAGAATGTCAATAAAAAAAATAGTTGGAAATGGTAAACATCAAGGGACAAGACTACATGCAGCTGCAAATATGAGCAGAAGGTAAAGGGGTCTGCGGTCACAATGAGAAAGGTTTAAATGTCCACTGCTATGCTCCCTTGGTCCTGGTGGAGAGCGCCAAATCAAGCCAATTTTTTGTCTGGGTTTTCAGTTTAGTTGAGATGTTATACATTTTCATAGCCTCATCTACAAAGTTCAATGCAGCATTTTTGAAAAATCAACAATCTTTGTACGTACCCTAGCCAAAGAGTAGGCTACATGAGCTCAAAAAGCTGTCTGACACACAGTGCAGCAACTTCAGGACATGGCTGAGAGTGATCCACCATGGACTCTGCAGCAGGTGATGCTCTGATGCGTTTGTGTTGCATAGATTTTGAAGTGAGACTGCCATTGCTGATCCTGCATTTTAAAGAAGGACTTTCATCTGTCAGTAGATTATTGACAGAATTGGTAATGTAAGGGGTTAAAGCAATGAGGAAAGATGAGTAACTCAAGGTCCTCTTTTTAAATACCATAGAATAAGCAAGGGCAGCTGGCACTGAGGTCCCTGATGAAATACCTGACACATAAAAGCCAGACAGAAAAAGGGGTACAGCATAGCTCCCAATCTTCTAAAGGACCATCAAGCTCAGTGTGTGGAGTAGCACTACCTGGGAAAAGCGTTCTTTACCCTCTTGACATCCTCTCCAAGGAGCTAGACCAGTGATTTAAGTGGAAGGATGACACCATAACTGAGACAATCCTATAGGGTCTTAACTGCCTTTCATTTCAAATCACTAGAAAGGCATGATAGATGATGGAGCTGCTTTATCTGATTGGAAATGTTTTTACCATAAACGGTGCCCCACTGCATGCAGTTGGTGGCCTTTTTTTTTTTTTGCCCCTGCCCCACAGACAACCCCAATCATCTGCCCCATGGTGGATTTGAGCTGCCTTCACACACGAGAAATCAAAAAGAAATGATGCAGCATGCGATTCAGCATTATTGTTATTTTTATTTGAGCTCAATTATATGAACCTCATTAGAGCCAGGCCCCCTGGAAGTGCACCAGACATTGGAGCCATTGGGAAAGAGACATCTGTAAATTTGCAGATACATTTTTTTGAGAGTCACAACCCGAAAAACCCGTGAAATGATTTGTTTCACTACTGAGTTTTGAGCCATTCAGTCCAATAACATTTTGAAAGTCTAAGATACTGAAAGTATCTGTTTTGGATGGCAAAGTCTGCAGTGCACTTGCTCTATGGGTCCAATGATAAGGAAGATCTGGGCAATTTTACAAGCAGGAAGTTGCACTTTTGGGCTTCACGTGCCACTGAGCAACATTACCAGGAATTAACTGGATCCCATCTGGATCTCATCTCCAACACTGTATCCACCTCTCTTTATATAGCCACGATTAGAGCTGTACTAAGTTACTACAAATGCTAACCAGAACATCCTACTGCTGCTGTTTCACACCAAGAGCATTCAGCTGGCAAACTATGGGGTGGCTTTTGTTGTGACTGTGATTACTAATCAAATGAAATGAAAATCAAACGGTCTTTTTGGTCTTTTTAGTTTTAAACATTGCAGGGAGTAATGGGACATAAAGAACAGCCACAGTGAGCTCTTAGATGCAGAGCTGTAGCAACTCCTCAGCAAGGTGACTAACTTTCTGTGTCCTGCTGTTGTGTGGAAAACCACACAACGGCATGAAAATCAGTTGGAGGATGTTTGTTTGGCTGCCCTGTTAAAAGATGCACCAGGTGCTATAACTGCGTATTTCGGACAAAGTAGCTGCACTATCAGTGTTTGCTGTTGCAAAAATACACACTTCACTAACCTCAGCAAGAAATAAAATCTCAAGAATTACAACTGTAGAAAAAGGCTTGCAGATTCACTGATATAAGCAGCCACTGGCCTCTATCTATAGAACCACAGACTAACCAACAAGTGGTTAAGGGGAGTGTGTTGACTGGTGTGGTAACAGTTAGAGTTCTCAATTTCAACCCGAGCCCGAGCCCGACCCGAATAAGCCCGACGGGTTGGGTCGGTTTGGGCCGACTAATTAAGTTAATTGGGGCGGGCTGAGTCGGGCTCGGACAGCGGAGAGAGAGAGAGAGAGAGAAAAAAAAAAGTGTGTCTGTCAGAGAAGCGCACTGTGTGAGGGTGTGACAGCAGCACTAACACACAATGCTGCTGTCCATGGTTCTCACTTCTGAGCAGCCTGTGAGGAAGAAAATATGCATGCCTGTTAAGATTATTCCAAATCCATTCATTATTTAATGTTATGTCGTTGAAGTTTGAAGGATAGTTACCGTTTTTAATAAAGTGTTCAAGTTGAAGTTGAAGTATCGTCTGCTGTGTGTGTGTGTAAGGGGGATGATAATAGGGCTATAATAATTAAGCAAGAAGAATATGCGAATTATAAAATTAAAGAATGCTGAATTCCGTTCTGACGAAAAAAAACAATAATACTAAAACAAGATATGCTGCTGTGAAAAAAAACAATAATACTAAAACAAGATATGCTGCTGTGAAGTGTGAGCGAAGTTCAGTCAGTCAGTCAGTAAAGTGCAGTAAAAGTGTTGAGAGTGGCTGCGGCTCATGAAATGCAGCGGCGCAGCGCTACATGATGCGCAATGGTTGCTCTCCCTCACGCTGACGTTGAAGCCTGTCTGTCTGGTAATATTATTTTGGGACATGAATGATTGGTTGACTTTAAGTGATTAAAGATACTGTATTTGAGCCAGGGAAGCCAGACTGCTGAGGCGCACAGGGGGAGCATTATTTTTTCCCCCTTCCATTTAAAAAAAAAAATTAAAAAAAATAAAAAAACTCGGGTTCAGTCGGTCTCGGACCCAGTGATGTATGTGATGATGTCGGAATGGGCCGGTTTCGGGCTTCAAGTCCCTCGGGTTATTTTGGTTTCGGGTTGAATTTTTGGGCCCGTTGAGAACTCTAGTAACAGTACTACAACTTCAGAAAAAAATTAAATACATTTCTAAAAAATAGTGTAAATGTGTTAGTCATTCATAATAAATCTGTGGAATTCTGAGTTTGACCATAATTAATTTTGCACTTCCTATGGCCTCTTTTGGCCCTTTCTCCTCGACCTTCTTCAGTGGAATCTTAAATAAATTTACCTCACTAACCTTTATTTTGCATACTGCCAATCTATCTTTATGCAGCTTTTTTTTTTTTTTTTTTTTTTCCCAGGTAGAGCAGACAGCTTGTTCTAAATCTCCACACATCCACCCAAGGGCAATGTACCAGCAGACTGCAGGAGAAGCACAGATACATGCAGAGGAAGAGCATCTCCAATCTACCCACCTCCACCTTTCTTCCCTTCTTCCCTTACTATTCTGAGGTGGTTCTGGATTGTTTTTGTCTGCCGTGTGTGTGTGTGTGCGTGTGTGTGTGTGTGTGTGTGTGTGTGTGTTCCCTGTCACCATTTTTTTTTTGTCTTGAAGCTGAAACTATTTCTGGCCCTTACACAACAAAAAGGTCTCTGACTGTTTTACATTTTACATAATACAACTGTCTCTTTTTTGTATTATACATCAACAGCAGCCACTTTACACTGACGACAGTCCTACAAAACTTTCACAGCACATACTGCCTGGAGACAAGGGATGTGTGTGTGTGTGTGTGTGTGTGTGTGTGTGTGCGCACAGTAGGGGGTATATATAGTGTTTGCAGTGCAGAGCAGGCTCTCATCTCCTTGCAGTAAATTCAGTTGAAGAGCACAGGATCGCCTCCAGACCAGCCAGAGCTAACACCGTCTCTTTAAAAAGAACTCATACACACACCCTCTCTCTTATCCACAAATATCTTCTATCTTTCAAAGATACACAGAGTCGTCACAATAACTGGAACACCTGTGCTATATAATGCGGCTTTCTCAAGCAGTAGTTCCCCAGACATCCACAACAAAATCCCAGTGTGCTCAAACAAGCTGGTTCATACTAGGGATGTCAATGTTAAACCGCTAGTCGCCCAAAAACATTTTTGACTGGTTACACATGCTAACTAACTCTTCAGTCAACACTGCACACCACTCAGGACTGGTAGGGGAAATTACTGCTAGTCTAGTAATGCTGTCCAGGCATTTTCTATACACACACACACACACACACACACATAATCTCACTCTCACCCCTTGGTGGGGGTGACGTGTCATCCTAAAGCTTGGGCCTGGGAGTTTGAGGGTTCTGCACCATATCTTAACAGTTCCTAGGACTGCACTCTTCAGGACAGAGACCACTATGTCTAGTTGGTTAGCTAGCAACTGCTTGTCAGTCTGGATCTTAGCCTTGTTGTTCTCAACCACTCTCTGTGGTGTGTCCCATCGAGATTTGATAACTTCTCGTCCATACTCAGCACAGATGTTGCAGCACACTATCCCAGCCACTCGGTTGTGTCTCTAAGTGTATGCTGTCCCAGCTTGCATTTTATATCCTGCAACTGTGTGCTGGACTGTCTAAGGGGCCTCTTTGCAAAGTCTGCATTGGGTGACCTGTCTGCTATGGTGGACACCTGCCTCTATGGATCTGGTGTTCAGTGCCTGTTCTTTTGCTGCCATGATCAGGACCTCTGTACTGTCCTCCTTTCCTTGACACTGGTAGGATTTCTTGATGTCAGCCACTTCCTCTATCTGCCAATGGCAATCCCATGGAGGGGTTTGGCCTTTCATAATATTTCCTCTTCCTCCTTATCACCCTGTCTTCTGCTGCCTGAGGCACTCTCTGTGCAGGTCATCCTGGGGGGGCATCTGATCTATTCTTGGATGCTCCTTGTTTCATCCTGAGTTGTGGCTAGGACACTCACTAATCCTCACCCTCCTTCTTTTTGCTTCTTGTAGAGTCTCATGTTGCCGGACTTCTGGTGGAATCCTCCATGCATTGTAAGGAGTTTTCTTGTCTTGACATCAGCGTCATCCATCTCGTCCTGTGGCCAGCTCACTATTTCAGCTGGATATCTAAGACTGGTAGGGTGTACATGATGGTTTGAATCTTATCTCTCCCAATGAGCTGGCTTCTTAACATCTGCCTTACCCTCTGTAGGTATTTGGCTGTGGCTGGCCTCCTTGCATCCTCATCGTGGCTCCCATTGGCCTGTGGGATACCCAGGTACTTGTAGCAGTCCTGTATTTCTGCTATCCTGCCTTCTGGTAGCTGCACCCCCTCAGTTCTGATCACCTTCCCACTCTTTGCTACTATGCAGCCACATTTACCCAGTCAAAATGACATCCCAGTGTCCTGGTGAGGTGGATCACTGAGGCTATGTCTTATTCAGTCCTGGCATACAGCTGGATTTCATCCATGTACTGGAGGTGGCTGATGTTTGCTCCACTTTTGAATTTGTATCCATAGCCACTCTTAAAGATGATCTGACTGAGGAGAGCCAGGGCTATGGAGAACAGCGACAGGGACAGTGCATCACTCTGTATATGCCACACTTAATGCTGACTTGTGTGATGGCCTTAGAGTTACCTTCTAGTGTTGTTTTCCACAGCTGCATTGAGTTCTTGATGAATGTCATAAGTGTACTGTTAGTCTTGTATAGTGCCAGGCACTCCAGTATCCATGTGTGGGGCACTGAGTCTGAGGCTTTCTTGTCGTCAATACAGGCGGTGCTCAAGCTGGTCTGTCTTGTCTTAGAGTCTTGGGTGACTGCTCTGTCAACCAGTAGCTGGTGCTTCAACCCACTGGTGCTGTTTCCTAGGCCCCTCTGAGCTTTGCTCATGTATTGACTCATGTGCCTACTCAGCTTAGCTGCTATGATACCTGAGAGGAGCTTCCATGTTGTAGAGAGGCAGGTTATTGTTCGTAGTTCAAAGGTGTTGCACCCTTGTGGGGATCTTTCATGATCAGTATTGTCCTGGATCCAAACTGCTCTTTCTTGTGTGTCCTTACACAAGCTGAGCTAGCATCCTAATTCATTGCTAAAAACACTTGGTCTCTTTGGGTGTTTTTCAGAAAGTACTAGCTGTGCTGTGACTTATGGATATTAGGCTATTATTAGTAACTTCACATGACAATGTAGGCTACATAGCAAGGCCTGTGCAGATTCGATCACCGCCGATCGGTGCACAATGCATGCCAGTTAGTTTTGTGTCCAACTTCATCTCGACTTGCACTGACGTATTACAAAAGTGGACAGCGATAAAACTGCGAGAGCGAGGCAGTCGCAGTTTTTTGAGCCAGGCGCTGCAGTTGCTCTCCACCGACTGCACCACCTGGCTCTCACCTGATCTAACAGGTGACTGGTTTAGATGTCGACTCAACAATATGACGTTTTAGATAAAGTATTCATTTTTGTTGAATTTCAGAGATTAAAATATAAAAAATACACACACACACACACACACACACACACACACACAACACACACACACACCTTGTCTCCAGGCAGTATGTGCTGTGAAAGTTTTGTAGGACTGTCGTCAGTGTAAAGTGGCTGCTAAAGTTTTGTAGGACTGTCGTCAGTGTAAAGTGGCTGCTGTTGATGTGGCCAAAGTTTGGGTGTTACAGCACCCACATCCCCTGCGTCTGCAACGTGCCTGGCAGTGGGGATAGTGTGTAGAGCTGTATTATCATCTGCAAGCATCACCTCCGATGGGACTTTCTCAGTGAGCCGGGGTAGTCTTATCCAGGGAAGGACTGTATTTAGTCTGTCCACAATTTTGAATCTCAACTTGTTGGATCCAGGTGTCATGGTTGCTGGTGGTGGTGGGTTATGATAAAGTTGTTTAGCACAGCTCTTCTCTACTGCAGTTAGGTCAGTATCCCCATGGTGTTCTGAAGTGTCCCCCGTCTGTTGGAGTCTCTCCAGTTCCAGCTGTGAGAGTAGTTTCTTCCTCTTGATGTTTCAGCAATGGGCTACCAGCTGCTTCTTGGTGAGTATGGAGGTGGGTCTTATATTCTTCGATAGGTCCCACATGCATTGCATGTTGCCCCTCGTATTGGGTCTGTCGCTGCAGTAGCATTCCATCAATTCTGTATTCTCACCTCTTGTCCATGTATGTTGTGTTCCCACTTCTCATCATCATGTCCTCAGCCCTTGCGACAGATTTTTTTTTTTTTTTCGGCACTTTGTGCACCATAGCTGAGTCCTAACTGTTTCCAGTATACTGTAGAGAAGGCAGACATCTCTATGGCTGATATCTCCAACACTCTACAACTCAAGCAAAACAAATCAATACCCTATTTGCACCAAAATTAGCATGTGTGCAGGGGTTTTTGCAATAAAAACAAAAGGCTATAGTCTCTTCTTTGCTTTTGCCAGCAAACTAGTCCTGCTCTGCAGCAGATGAGTATGTCTTCGTTTATTTATTTATTTAATTTTTTTTTTTTTTTTTACTGGTGTGTCACAATCAACATTAAGGATAGGCCGGAAAACAGGTTAGAAAACGGTAGAAAGCAGCACAGAGGTCAGTGAAAATGTTACAGTGCTTACTTATTTTTATATATCTCTTACTTATTTAGTTTCTTATTTAGTTTTATTTAGTCGGTGCAGACTAATTTGGAATGACGTTTGCGTGTTGCTTGGACGGAGCGGGATGGTAATTTGTGGTGGTGCATCATTGCATCTCTCTGGTAAAGGAGCTAAAAATAGCACATTCACTCGGGTCCTGTGTTCCCATCAATGTTGTGAATGCTGATTGTAACCTTTCCCATTACATACAAAAGCCAGATGTTAGTGGGTGTTAGTTTTTTTTGTGCAGCGGGAAAGGGGCTTTAGGTTGATAAATACCACTACAGGTAAACTGAAAAATATGTATTTTAAATTTGTTGCTAAAGTGTCCCTTTAAACATTAACATTCCCAGTGTTGTCCCTGTATTTTATCTCATGCATCTTGTGTAATTACAGAAAGGGCCAGCTTTGACCTTATTTGATCAATATGCAGATAACATCCTAGTCTAGAGCCAAATGAGAAAGTGAAGGGCAGAATGTACAGGAAAAGAGGACATTGGCTGGAGTGGACAGAGATGTGATATCAAAAGGAAACCTCTAAAAGTGGGCATGTGTTTGAGTTGAGCAAGGCTCAACAGTCGAGCAGACAGCTTCATGCTGGTTTGATGTGGGTCCTCTGTCTGCCAGCTGGTTGAGTGTGTAGTGTGTATGTCCCTCACACTACAGTGTAAGTGCAGAGCAGAGTGTGTTTCTGTATTTGAGTGTGTACATGCAGCTTATGATTGCAGCCTGCAGCTATTTTCTAAAACACAATGGTGCAGGAGCAGTAATTATTTTTGGTCTTGAATGGCTAATATACTTTTAATTGCTTGCCATTTCCCAAGGAAGGGTTTTTATCTCCCCTGACGTGATGCCAGAAAAGCGTTAATCATTTGGCCAAGGTGAAAATGCCAAGAGGATTTTACAGTGAAATATTTCACTGCACTGTGCAAAATACAAGTAACCATCCTTGATGAGGTCCTCAGTAATGTAAATCCATCATCATCAACAGACTAAGATGAATTGTGGCTTATGTTATGCTGTTTAGTAATGTTCAATACCAT
This sequence comes from Epinephelus moara, assembly GCF_006386435.1. Classification (NCBI taxonomy): domain Eukaryota; kingdom Metazoa; phylum Chordata; class Actinopteri; order Perciformes; family Serranidae; genus Epinephelus; species Epinephelus moara. The sequence goes on along the minus strand of NC_065523.1, from coordinate 5,665,246 downwards.
TTTTCTCTTTAATAAAACTGCTGATCTGAAAATCCTCCAGTTATCCAGATAGCTTTTAGTTTCATTCAAATTCAGTTGACTTTTGGAACTAATATTTGTGGATTTTTAGTTGAAGCATCTTTAAAAATCATTCAACAGGTGAATTTATAAATTAAGTAGAGCTTGCCTGTTTCAGCTTATATTAGCAGATTATTCATATATGTTGGCAGTTAAGTAACAACAGACAGCATTAAAGAAATGCCAAATATATGTTTTATGGTAATTCAGGAACCATGTCATTAACAATGAGTTCTCTGAATTTGTTTTGTGTCTCTGTTGTGTTACTGTACTTTGAAAAGTGTTTTGCTATTTTGAAAAGAAAAATGTATATATTTGTCAATGTGTCATATTGGATTATCAAACTCTTATTGAAGCCATTTTTGATTTATAAATATTTATGTAAAATTTAACTGAAAGACAAATGTTTAAAAATGCATGACTTCAAAACAGATTGTCATACCTAAATTCCTTTAATAACTTTTGATCAGCAATGTCTGTAGATGATCCTGCCAAAGTTTTGGAATGATTGGACAAATGGCTTAAGCCAAGTTCACGTACAGTATGTTTTAGACAAAATTGAGAAAAAGTGGCAAAATTTGACATTTTTGACAAAAGCAGATTTGGGGCAAAGATGCAGATGAACTCAGTGGTGATTATGGTGAAAGAATGTTGACTCTAAGCCAAGCCATCCTTGAGATAATAGTAAAACCATAAACTTGATCATTACAGTGCCACAGTTGGGTTTAGGCATGAAAACTATGTGGTTATGTTTAGAAAAAGCGTGTGCTTTTGGTTTAAAGAAGTGCATTTGTTTTGTATGGGATGCAAGTGATGGAGTCCGTACAGTGAAAAATACAACTGAATTTTCTTTTTACATAGGACACAAACACTGGTCTCCTGGGTGAAAGTCTTGTGTTTGTTTGACCCATCCACTACCCCAACCTTCCTCCATATGCAGACTTTTGTTCTCTTTATACTACCAATGGAGTTGTAACATTAATTACTGCTCATTGTGTGATGATGATTTTTAATCAGGGCATCTGTGTGTCCACCACAACAAAGAATCCTAATTGACTTTCCACTAGCATTGTTTTCATGGTGCCAGCATGTAATTTTAACACATACTTGCTACCACCACTTGGTCATTTCACATATTTCTGTGAGACCAGGCTGGAATTAACTAAACACATAAACAGACTGATGCAATATGCAGGAGACACAGTTGGTTTTAGACTGAAAACCATACACTTGCAGTTTCATGACAACAGAGTGTTCACTGATGAAGGCCAAAAGATTTGTTCAAGGGTTCTGGGAAAAGACAAAAAAAGACATTCTTACAGAATTTCCTTCTTTTTAAACAATTAACAGCCACTCAAAAAGGGGACACCACAAATCCACTTGCTCCCCTGGCAGAGATGCTCCTTTCCTGCTTGGTGTGCTGTGTAGCTGCTTGTCATTGGAAAGAACCATCTGTGCTTCCTCCTCTCCAGTCCCCTCTCGTTTGTCTGTCACTCAAACTTCATGCCTCTGCCTTCCATGTTTTTAATTCATCCTGTATTTTTTGCTCGACCCATCTTCCTCTTAATCACGCTTTTGCTTTCTGCAATCCTTTTTTTTTTTTACCTTCAGTCTCCCATCTCCCTGTCCCTTTTCCTCTCTCCAACTCTCTGTGGCAGTGTATGTGTGCCCCTGATTAAGTTTGGATAAAATAGGCCAGAGAATAGCCGGCTTACATTTGAAGCTTGAGGGAAGGGTGGTGGGAGAATAATGATGAGACTGGAGAGACGGGGAACTATAGTGGGAGGAAAAGAGGATAAAGTACAGAAGTGGGGGAGCCATCTTATTTCAATGCACATTTGAAAATAACCAGGATTAACCCTGAGCAGGAAGATGTCTGCTTAACAGTGAAGTCACATTCTTCCAGATTCAAACCACAGAGCGTTAGGATGTGCAATAATGCAGGTAAGAAAATCAGTGAGCTACCGATGCACCATAAACTCTGGCACTCAAGTAGAATGCCAGGAAGATGTATTACTTTAGATTAATTTTTGTTCCTGTTTTTGTAAATTGCAGTATTTTCTTCAAACCGGATTTCTTCAAATGGGCTACTTTTGATTACATCAGGCCAGTAAAAATAGCGTTGGGCTGACAGATGAGATGTAAGGTGCTCTTGACAACATTTGGCGGGGTTTTGAAAATATTGTAAAAACAATATTACCAAATAAGCTGTCATTTCATCGTCAAAAACACACAAAATTAAGTGAACTTCATTGTGTCCAGTGACTCTTCCCTTTCGTCATCATCACTGACATTAGCTCTATTATGTAAGTGCTACAACCATATGGGTTTCACTGTACAGTTTTGCAGGGATGAGTCCTGAAACCCTGAAATGAGTTAGCATTTTAGCACTCCCGGTTTCCTCATCCCAAAGTCAGGGAGTTTCTTGAATGGGTTTTTGGTAAGATGCCTGAAATAAGGTGTGTGGCTAACATAAGCCTAAGAGACTTTCACATTTTACATAAAATACGTCAGTAAATACCCCACACGTGAATTTTAAACCTTTTATGTGTCTTAAAAAACATAGTTGTGGTGGCAGCATTAAGTCATGCAACCATGGTGTAATTCGTTTATAGCCGAACATTAGCTTTTCTATTTATGGTGGTATTCTCTCTAACTTGAGGAAACCACTGGCACATCAGTGAGCAAACTCCTGCGTATAGGCGTGATGTGCCAATTACAGAAACACTGCAAATTTGTCAGTACCTATCTGGGGCTTGTTGACCTTCTTGGTGCTAATACTATTAGAATATTAGGTGCAATTGTTGCTTTTCTAATAGATTGTGGCCTGGACATCAAACACATAGTAGGGACTAGGGCTGGGCGGTATGACAAAATTTTCATATCACCTTTTCATATCATATCAGTTTCACAGTATTTGGCAGTAATTTGCTTGGGTTCAGCCCACTTGACATGCTGCTGTGTTGTGCTATGGCCTAGTCAAGTGCTTGCATTTGTTATTTACTTGACAACGCCTGAAGGCAACATAGGCTCCACTCCATTAGTGCCGTGCTTGGTTATTTGTTAATTGTCTCGGACTCGGGTCGGCTTCGGTCAGGAAAATGCGGCCCGAGCCGCACTCTAGTGTGCTCACCTGTGTGTGTGTGTGTGCGCACGTGTGTGTGTGTGTGTGTGTGTGTGTGCGCAATGGGGCGAAACTCCGTCGTGCGCATTACAGAGAGCAGAGGAGAATTGTAAATGTGCGACCATGCAGAGACAGAAATGACATGCCATGATGTAAATAAGATAAATAACATAAGGCTATTTAGTTTGTTTAATAAAAGGACAAGGTTTAGACTAGAGGTGGACCGATTAACTGGTTTGGCCAATTAATCGGCGCCCATAGGATGTTTTCCAAACTATCGTTTTCGGTGGAGAAAGGCTCCGATAGTTGATGATGGCTGCAAAGTTTTTTTTCCCTGCAGCGCAACAAGCTGTTTCCTCTCCTCCCCCGCTCTCTCTCTCTTTGTTCGCTGAGGGGAGGGGCTGCTAGAGAGAGCAAGAGAGCGAGAGTGAGACGGCAGGCACAGTGTGTGCAGATGCTGCAGGGGAAACCACCGCCGAGATAAGCGGTAAGCGTGATTCTAAGTGCAATAAAACCTTCATGAGTTAAAAAGCCAAAAAACATAACCTCCTTGTCGGAGGTAATAAGTACCACTTGTTCAACAAGCACAAATGTGCATCATATTTCAGCATAAACAGCGATATTTCCCTGTGCATGTTTTTTTATGACCAGTGACTACAGCATGCTTGTTAAGTAAACAAACAGCTTGTTCAGAACACACTAAAATGAAAGCTGTCTGTGTGCAGTCTGTTTATCTTAGTTTGCCACAAATCTTAAAATTTGGCAAATTCTTGTAAACTTTAGCTGCTGGCTGAGACAACCGCAAAGCATTTTCCTGACCAAACCTGACCCAAGTCTGGCGCAGTTTGTTACCTTACATAGTTATTGTTATGGACAGTGTGTAAATAACCATGAACAGACTGCTGTTACACACAGACAAACACGCTGCTCGCACAGCAGCGCAGCACGGCACTGTATGCACACTCATTTGGAGCGGAGCCTGTGTTGTGTTCAGGCGTTGTCAAAATAAATAATAACTTCCAGCACTTCAATAGGTCATAGCACAAAACAGCAGCATGTCAAGTGACTTTTTACTTTTATCACAAAACAGCAGCATGTCAAGTGACTTTTTACTTTTATTATGTTAAGTAAAATTGTATGTTCCTAAATCTTGAGACACCTCATATGTAAGCTAGACAGACATTTCACCTGCTCATTACTGTGCACAAATGTACTGTATGTACTTAGTCCTAAAGAGCCCTTCTGGTGCCAGTAGATACATAGAAACATCCCAGCAGGCTGTGCTTTGCAAGCATACAAAAAAGTTTCATGCGTGTGAAAAAGATTTTTCGTGCGTGTGCTTCACCTCCGCTGCTACAACTCCATCCTAGGGGAAACACTGTATATAGTGACTTTGCTGTTGTAAACTTGACTGTTTTTTTTTTGTTTGTTTTTTTAAACTGTTAATTAGGAAAACCCCAATTCTTAGATTAACTTAGTATTGATAAAGACCCAGACTGTTAAGACTAAAGACCTGGATATTAAGCGTCCGTAGCGCCAAATAATATAACGGTAGTTTCTAAAGAGCTAAGACGAAAAACAAAAATCAGCAGCAGCGGTCATATTTCAGCAGCGGCGGTGCTTTGGTATGAGTTCTTCTGGGTCATCATGTTCTTCTTCAGCAACGTGTACAGTTGCTTCGCTTTCAGGACTCTTTCCTGCAGCCATTCTCGCCTCTAAACTTTTCTCTATGCTCTCACTCTAGCTGACTCTAGCACCCCTGTGGTGTGAAGCGGTGAAATGGGTCCCCACTGAAACACCTTCCTGTGGCGTACGTTCCGGACGTTGTTTGGGCTATTCATCGGCATTGGGGTATATGAAAAATTCATATCAAAACGAAAGTAAATACTGGTTTTTGGTACGAATCCATATACCATGCAGCCCTAGTAGGGACTCAGGGTTCAACGTAGGGCTGCACGGTATATGTGGTAGACGGTAGAAATGATATAAATTTGGCTCACGGTAGAGATTTGCGCTCTACCGTCCTATCGTCGATGACGTCATCGCACCTGCCTCAGTGTGAAAATGGCTGCGAGCACAGAGACAGCGGAGCAAGAGGACCTGGTTCACGTCCGTGATTTAGCGTAGCACGTGCAACATGTGTTGCTGGAGAACTTGTGAGTGAGTGAGTTAATGTCTTATGAACAGCCCCGGACTTCTCAGACTCTTTTAGCGA
>NC_065523.1:5646602-5657162 GCF_006386435.1 Epinephelus moara | reverse complement strand
CTGCATCAGAGCAGAAGAGCACGTTTTAAAATACATTTATTTTATCAATTAGTTATTAACTTTTACTATTTTTAGCAACTTGCCCGATCGGGCAAGTGAGGTTGTTAGTTTACATGCCCGACCGCGAGTTTTACTTGCCCCGGGCAATCGGGCAATCCTTATTGTTGAGCCCTGGGACTACTACCAAGCCCCCAGGAATAGCACCAAACTTTGAAGCAAACTTTGCATAGTGGTCAAAAGTAGATCACATGATGCCATGAGGCCCAAAAATACTTTTTTTCCCCATAGACTTACAAGGGGAAAAAGACATCTGTAAATCAGGGGATACATTTGTCACAAACCCAAAGAAATGCCTCGCTATCAGGATTTGATTCATTCCATCTGATAACATTTCTAAAGTCTAGGGGAGCTGCATTATTAAATCATTTTATTTCTTTTTCAGGTTAGCAGAGGGCTTAACTAGAAGTCAGCCTCTTGGCAAACGGGAGTTAGCTGTTGGCCACACTCGGCCGTGCTCAGGCAGGTGCTTGCTCTGTGGTCCCCACAGTGCGGATAATCTGGGTGATTATATACTGCAGGAATGGAGCTTTTTTGGCTTCATGCACCCTGAGCAATTTTCTTAGAATGGACAAGACACTGCCTCTAATGCTGTATCCAGGTCTCTTTATACATCCATGATTTCTACAGATGAGTCAAGTGTTACAGTCAGAAAAAAATCACTCAATCACTTTTGCTCAAGCAAAAGCAGCAAAAGCACCTAGCCCACAACTTTATCATTGTGTATCTGTATCCGTTGTATCTGTTCTCACAGTTGAGAAACCTCCATGAAGTCTATGAGCACAGCAAAAGAACTCCTGCTGCATAAGTCTTTTGCTCCTTACTTCTCCTAAGGGGAGGGAGGTATCCAACTTTTTCAAATCAATTTTGATTACATGGTCAGAGAAACTTATAACTGGTTTGCTTATTCAGCAAAATAGCAGAGTGGTGACATGAAGACTAAACGATGGAGGCTGTCTGCTGAAGTTGATATTACTCTGCTTCGTTGGTTAGTGATCTCAGACCACATTGAAAGAATTTCAAATCAAGAAAATGCACTTAAGATAAACTTCAGTTTGGTATCGGACGCAGAACACTGCTAGTTAGCCAGGATTTTGAATATGATGCACAGCGATAAATCAAGTATTCTTTGAAGCACTTTGAAGGAAAAAACTGGAGAAGGAGAAAACTATGAACAAATACTTCCAGGTGGAAATGGGAGACACCCTGGATGTGATTATGGATCTTGAAAGACTGTATGTCTTCATTGAGGAGGGTTTAAAACATTCCTAAAGTAGACCTACTCAGTCAGTTTCTTCAATATGTTACAATTCCATTGTTTCTGAAAATGATACTCCAATACAGGTAAATGTTTCATGGGTTTCCATTCAGTCCATGATCAGAGAGCATCTGGTTTGGAGAGACTGTTAGATATTTATTGAAAAAGGAAATATCTGTGATTAAATGCCAAGAACAGGCTTATGATGCTGAAGCCACACTGGATGGTGCATTTCTCACAGTCTAAACCTGGTCCTGATGCATGATGCATGTTAAAATGGCGCACAGGTAAAGGAATCCTATGATACTGCACAAAAACTATGCTTTTTGTTTTCAATCACAGCAATAAAAGATGGCTTCTTGAGTCACGGTTCATAGTGACAAGGCAACCAACACTTAAGCAGTTATGCCCAACACTCTGGGCAACCAGAAATAATGTGCACTCACGGCATCTTTGTTTCCCAGATGTAATGAAAGCACTGAGGAAAATATGTCTTATCGAAAGCGAAAGATGAGCGTGCTAGGGCCGAGGGATTCAAACAACGCATAAAAAATGTCTCCAGAACACAAAATGGATATTTTGCAGGCAAGCAAGTATCTTACTAGTGCAGATCAGAGGGGAGTTTCATAGTCTTAAAGAAACTCCCCCAAAACCTTGCCAGGTCATGGCCATGCTGCTTCATTTCCACAGAAATATGCTAGGCACACCAAAAGACATTTTGATGAGTTATGTGAAGATGAGAGGCTATTGAATGCAGAGAAGCTCTTCAAAATGCCAGTATTTTATGCAGTTTAGATGCACAAGTGACATGTAGGTTCCGTGGCATGCAAAAGGCAGCATAGAGGTTTGGGTTTTTACATCCACCAAAAGGGTTTTGTTAAAATCCGGTGATGAAATGTAAATCAGCAAGTGCCCTGGCTGACCAATACAAAGCTGAATTAACAGAGAATTTCCAGAACAAGTACACTGATTTACAAACATGTAAAGAGCTATGTTTTAACAAACAGTAACACCTTGATTTGGATTGAAGTGCATGGAGTTCACCATTTTATATCATGCTTGTGCAAGCCTCTTTTGCTTGACACAAATACACATATATGTGTGTATGGTACAGTTGGTAAATTTGGTAAAATACCACTGTGTAAGAAATGCGCCTTCCACAGAAACCCCTGCACTTTCTGCTTTTACAGACAATGCATATATTTATATTCATGTACATCACACCTCTGTGCTGGCATCTCATTCACTTCCCTCTCTTTTTCTCTATCCGTTGATGTCTCCCTGTTGGCGCTCCTCTCCCTCATGTTCCAGTTCAATTTGAATATCAAATGCCTTGTCTTATCTCTCCACTCTATTATTGTCTCAGGAAGACTGCAAGTGACTCTTGATGTTGCCAACAAACAGTTCATTGCTTTGGAGTATAAATACCGTTGTGGCATCAGTACAGTCCACCGGTGGAGCTGCCTGTAATTAGAAGGCCTCTGGGGTATGTGGTGACAGTCAGGATGGAAAACTGTGCGATCATGATGAAAAACATGGAGGATGATAATTTAGGAGGGAAAGCATTAGTGATCATTACTGTAGACCATTATTCACAGATGAGATCCCCTTCTAGTAGCATTATTATCTTGTTTTTATTACAGTGAGGGGTTTTGTATTGTGACCATTGAGTTCCTCTGAATCCTTTCTAATTCGATGCCAAGTGCGGCAATACCTCCTCCCAACTTGGTGGGGGGGGACTGCCTTGTTTGGCCTTAAATGTAAACTGTTTATATGTAGAGTATAACATTGATTCTGTTGCTTTGAACCTTTAACCATTTTGGCACAGCCTATTTCCAGACATTTTTCAGTTATTTGCCCACTTTAAAACATTTGTTAGATAAGTAATCTAATGTAATGACTTTCATTGCTTTGATGAAGAAATTAAAAGCGTTAAATTACACATTTCATTTTTAACAGGGTAACTTGTGATCTATTACATTTCAAAAGTAACCTTCCCAACACTAAAAACAATGACATCTGTTTGCACCTGCAGTGGATGTATCTTATACTAGAAGTAATTAGAAATTGTCTGATATGCTTCATTTTCTGTATTAAATTGCATTTTACTGTGTTTCATATTCCTCATGAACCTCACCTCTGAAACAAAGTAAGTCTAAATTAGGTCTGAATAAAAGCTCTAAAACTGTTAAAAGTTCCAGTGTGTAAGATTTAGGGGAACTGAGTGGCATTAAGTGGTGAGGTTTGCAGATTATAACCTGCTGAAACTTCTCCCAGAATTTCTTTAGTGTTCTCGGTTGAGGAGGTTTTTACCAAGAGCAAAACTGTCTGCTGAGGTCTCTTCTCCAAAACACATGGATCCAGAGGTTTAAACCATTAAAAATACTGAACAAAGCAGTTTAATGTTAGAAAATCTATGCTTTCCGAAGCTCTTGTCACAAAGGGGCTGCTAACTACCATGGCTGATGCAAAACCTCAAAAATGTCCCTGTCTAGAGGCAGTTTTTGGTTTGTCCGTTTTGGACTACTGTAGAAACATGGCACTGCAGCATGGTGATCTCCATACACAAGGACCCTATGTAGATATAAATAGCTAATTCTAAGGTAACAAAGACAAAATAAAGAAAGCTGCCACAAATGCACACAAACAAATCAGCACTTGTAGAAATTGAAATGTTAGCGGAAGGCCTTTCAGAAGATGTCAGTGTAAGTGATTAGTATCCCAATGTCAAAGCTGTGCTTGAACTATTTCTGGATATCATCTGCAGCACATGTAATCTATACCATCCTGAAGCATACATTCAAGGATAGGGATGCACCAGCCTTTATATGGGAGGTGACTGACCAAATAGTCAAGTGCAAAAGCCTGGTCTTAAAGAAGTTTGGTAGCCCACTCAGCCTTCTGCATGCTGTTTCACAAGAAAGTGAGACCACATGGAACAGCAGGGCAGCAATGCTGAGCTCTGTCGCCAAGCCAAGGGAGATCCTCAAGCTGCTTTAAGGGGCAAGAACAGCACATGGAGGAAATGCGGGTGGAGGCAGGGCTGTCCCAACCGGACAGGCAAACTAGGCAATTGCCGAGCTGGAAGGGGGCCCCCAGAGACGGCTGACATTGGTCCATATCAATGACAATATGATGGAACCCCTATAGACACTGCAACAACGACAACACATTGGAATCCCCCCTAATGGGGCCCCCTACTAGCTGCTGCTTGCGAGTGGCAGTGGAAGTAGGGTGACCAGACGTCCCACATTGTGCGCGAGGTTGGTTCTACGCAGGGGCAGGAGGGGGCAATGCCCCCTCAAACAAATGTCTTGCCCCCTCAAATCAAATCCGCCGAAAAAGGCACAACACAGAAAAGTTTTCTCATCTGTCTCTCCACTCCACTCCGTGCTGTGTGCCGGCTGTGTGATCTACTGTCTGCAGTCGGCAGAGACCCTCCCCCCAGTAAACACCCAATCACTGTTTAGTATGCAAATGAGCCAAGATGCATCGGCGTCAGGTTTCTCAGTCTCAGTGAGGCAGAATGCAGCAGTAACGTGAAGCTCCGTTAAACTCGTCGTAGCGTCTCGTGTCGTGAGATACTTAATATATAGTTAACATGTTGTTCTGCATATGCTGTTTTTCTCGTAGTGTGACCATAGAGTGTGAGCCTGTCAGTGCGAACGTTTCTTCAATCACACAAGCACACACAGCGAGAGATGAGTGACCGCTCCGCTGCATGTTACATACTGAGGACAAATGCCCTGTGTGTGCCAGACCCCTACGTAAAGCCCCGCCCAGCCTCTAGTTCTGCACGTTGTTTTTTGATAATCACAGCGATTTTTACAAAGCTTTTATTAACTTTTCACTCCTGCAGCTTTCAGAAGCTCACAAAACCTTGCCCCTGCCTCGGTGTGTGTCTCATTTCTCCTCAGGGACTTAACACGCAACGTTGCTATTGAACTTGCTGAATGTTCCATTCAGTTCTGCCTGTACCAGCAGCACTGATGCCACTAGTACATCAATGACAGCAGCTAGCGCTGCTACTGCTGCCTGTGCCAATAGCAGCGATGTCGCTAGTAGGCCTACATCAGAGACTACACCTTTACCATCAGCAAGCACTGCTTCTCCTATACCTTCCCAAAATGCTGTCCCAAAGCAGCCTGCTCAGCTACCCAGTGATTTAAATGGCAGTGCACCATCTCAGCCAATACTGGGTAGCTACCCAAAGCGTGCATTTGGTACAACATTAAGGTCTTTCAATCCTGCCTGGTACCGCACACGACCATGGCTAGAGTACTCCGTTATGCGGGATGCATGCTTCTGTTTTCCCTGTTGGAAATATACCACTGTTAATGAGAGGGATGTTGTTTTTACCCTTACTGGTTTTAACAACTGGAAAGCAGCACTTGATCAGGACAAAGGGCTACAGAGGCATTCGTCCAGCCACAACCATGTGCATGCTTCATCCCTCTGGACTTAGCACAAAAGCAGAGAGGCTACAGTGGGTACTGTAGACTCTCTGTTGGTTGGCAAAACACAACTAGAGAAAAACCAATACTATGTCAAGAGTGTGGGCAGTGCTATAAAGTTTCTCTATGTAAATGAGTTGGGGCTCCATGGGACAGCAGAAACTTTGAGATATGATAGGTGCTTCAGGTCTTTTTCTCAAACTAATGGAGTATACTTTGGAGAAGGATGAGAAACTAGCAAGCATTGCTAAAGGCATCCCAAACAATGCTAAATATACATCCAAGAACATCCAAAATGAAATAATCCAAACACTGGCAGACATGGTGCTTGGAGAGGTAAGGAAAAAATATGAAAATGCTGATGCTGCAGGGTTTTGCCTCAAAAGTGATGGGACCAGGGACAGGTACAATGTGGAAAACCTGTCAGTAATGACAAGATTTGTCAGCAATTCCATGCCAGAAGAGCACCTTATTGGGTTGCTTGACTTGGACCAACTTGATGCAGAGCACATCACCTCTGAGATCCTGACATGCCTTTCTGATGCTGGCTACAGTGCTGACAACATACTTAGCCAGTGTTATGATGGAGCTTCTGTGATGAGTAGGGTAAGAGGTGGTGTACAAGCTCTGCTCCAAAAGAAGCTCGCTAGGTATGTCCCATACATCCACTGCTACAATCACCAACTGCACTTAGTGGTTGTGCATGCCATGCAGAGTGAACCAGGTGCAAAATTATTTTTTGACCTCTCTAGTTCACTGTACAACTTCTTTCATCACCACTACGTGACTAAGAAATATGATGCACCTAATCTTAGAAGGCTGCTTCAAATCTGTTGGACAAGCCACTATGAGGTGACAAGGTACATTATTGAGAACCAAGACCAGATTCTCAATATCCTGTCTGAGATGACAGAGGATGATGGTGCTGCAGTTGACTTGTGCACCGAGGCATCAGGCCTGCTCTGTCAAAAAAGAGGCAGCACTTCTTTGAGACAGGGATATTTCTAGTGCGGATGCTTGGTGTTCTGAAACCAGCAAATGCAATACTGCAGTCTCAGTATGTGGATATGTGTAGTGCTTCTGAGGTTGTCGGTGCAACACTGGAGTCCTTAAAAAACATGAGTTATCTCAGGCAGCTCCTGGGGATGACTTACATCCTCGAAAGAGAAGGAGAACAATGAGCAAACACCTCGATCAAAGTGTTGTGCTCTCAGCTGTGGGCCATACAGACACTGATGATCCTACCATTTCCCCCCATCAGTCACTGAAAAGATCTCTGCTCAGCATCCTTGACAGGGCCATTCCAGAAATGGAAATGAGATTTTCTCAGAAAAATGTTGACCTGATGAAAGCCCTATCTAGCCTTGCGCCCAAATCTGCGGCTTTTCTAGATGCAACCCTGTTGCACCCTCTGGCTGTGCTGGCTGGCACTGTGGTAGACGATGCAAGTCTGAAAAATGAAATTCTTGTGGCAAAACCGATGTTGCTAAAGAAATGTCCAAATGAAACAGACCTGTCCACTGTGTGTAAACACCTGCACAAGTACAAGGAGGCCTTTCCCGAGTTGCAAAAATTGTATGCAACAGCCCTGGTAATTGGCGTGTCTTCAGCATCATGTGAGAGTTCCTTTTCCACTCTTGTGAGAGTTTTTGTGAAGGGAAACAGAAGCCTGTTGTTGTAGAGTGGAGTGAGGAGAAAGGAGAGTGAAGAGATGTTGGTTGTGCCTGGATGAAGGATATTTTTATTTAATTTTTTCTTAATTTTTATTTCATTTATTGTTTATTTTATTTTTCAGTTTTCCTCCCTGAGTGATTGCCACCTTATTGTAGTCAGGGGGTTTGTGTGCCTCAGTGACCCTAACAGCTATACCAGCAGGAGCTTAGTTTTCAGGTGGGACACCCACGTTGGACAGGTCTTAGGGTAGAGGCCTGACAAAGTGCAATCCATTTCTTTAGGTTGGGGGTTGGACACACAGCTAACAACAACCCAATTCCATGTACAAAACACTGTTATCAACAACAACAAAACAAGTGGTGAGCACAATTGAGACCACGGTGCTTTGACACCCTCTATAGGGCACTCACACAGCGTCCCCACATCCTGCGAGCGAGTGAGTGAGCAAAAATGTGCTGGAGCATGATGCCCCCTTCACATTTAAGACTGCCCCCTCATATATGCCTGCCTAGAACCGGGCCTGATTGTGCAGGACTGCACAGCATTTCTGTCTCTTTTCACGCGTCATGCAAATTGAGACCATGTCCTCCATGATTGGTTGCCACCCGCGCTAGCATTGTTGGAGTACCGTAGTACTACGGTACCACTACTGCGGGATAAGTTCAAAGTCCAATCGCAAAAGGGTGAGTGTCCATGCGCTGTTACGACACTCTTGCACAAGCAAAACAAATCATTCAGCACGCTGTGCAAGTACAGATTTCAACCAGCAGCAGAAACGAAAGGCGAATCCTGCCAGTTATGGGTTGTGGGGGTCACAGACGCCGTATTCCTGTCAAATACACCGCAAGACAAGGCTTACCGGCGACGGGGAAGTCCGACTCCTGGTCCAATAATTTCCACTTTGTTGATTTCATGACTGCCCAGAAATACCTGAACAGCCGAGCCGTGGCAGCACACAGGTATGTGGCGTGTCAGAGGAGAAACGAGCCGTTCACATTTCTCTCTTTGTGGCAGGTAACAGTCCACACTCCAAGGTGCCTCTTGCCTAGGGCCCCCAGAGTGTCTTGAAACAGCCCTGGATGGAGGTCCTCACCACAACTTTTACAGATTCATCGGGGGGACTGCTACCCATCAATCAACACAATCCTGTTGTGGTACTATTGACTGAAATGACATTGTGAGCACACACACATCCACAGTCATGCAGGTGTGTTCTTAGACAAATAGATTAAGATCACCTCCACCAATAACATTGCCACCTTTCTTTCTCCACGTTTAAAGACGTTAACTAGAATTACCTCCCCGCGGTTGTATGCCTCCATGAGCGAGTCAAGTTTCTCCTACAGTTTACATCCATTTCTGTAAAAACATGGATACTTCACACACACATTGTCCCCCCAACAGCAAAAAAGATCTACACAATCAGTACAAATTTAAGGTGGGCACCCAAGATGAGTGTCACCAATCAGTGTGTCTCACGAAATATTTCCCCTTCTGTTCCTGAAACATGGCATTGAATAATGGCCAGAAAAGTGTTTTGTGCAAAACATTATGATATCACAGTGAAGCTGACCTGTTGGAAATAAAATGTCATCACTTCATTATTTTTTTCTATTAGACATTTGTGAAGTTTTGTCATAGTTGGCACATAAATTCTTCAGTTATGGCAAAAATCATATTTTTTAAGGTTACATTGACTTTCCCCTTTGACCCCCAACCACAAAATTCTAATCAGTTTATTCTTCAGTCCATGTGGATGTTTTTGTCAAATTTAAAGAAATTCCCTTAAGGTGTTCTTGAAATATCGCATTAACAAAAGTGAGACAGACAAGGTCACAGTGACCTTGACCTTTGACCACCAAAATTTAATCAGTTCATCACTGAGTACAAAGGGATGTTTGTGCCACATTTGAGGAAATTCCCTCGAGCTGTTCTTAAGATATTGTATTCACATGAATGAGATGGATGCAAGGTCACAGCAACCATGACCTTTGACTGCTGACCACCAAAATCCAATCAGTTCATTCTCAAGTCCAAGTCAGCCTTTGTGCCAAATTTGAAATTCCCTCAAGGCATTCTTGAGATATTGCGTTCACAAGAATGCGACAGACAAGGTCACAGTGACCTTGACTTTTTTACCACCAAATCTAATCACTTTATTGTTAAGTCCAAGTGGACAATTGTGCCAAATTTGTAGAAATTCCCTTGAGGCGTTCTTGTGATATCATGTTCACAAGGATGGGATGGACATAAAAATCTTAAAGACACATAATGCCTCCAGAAGCGGCTGTTGCCGGCGTGGGGGCAAAAGAAAGCACACGGTGGATGAAAGGTTGGCAGTCTAAGCAGAAGCTTAAAGAGTAACAGCAGCCTTCATCCCAACCCTGCAGGCCCAGTCTGAGCAAACTAGATGAAGTGAAGAGAAACTTCAACCTGTTACATTTCAGTCTGTGATACTTTATTATATATGGGAAGGGAGAGTGGGAAGATGCCCTGGAAATAATCGAGCCCAGAGACAGCATTCCTGTTCATTTTGTAATTGCTATTCCACATTAAAGAACACTGTATGGAACAATCTGTTTATTTAGACGAAATTTACTCATTACTGTGGTTGAGGGAGACAGGGCACTGTGGACAGCTCTCCAGCTGTAGCTGCTACCAGCAGCAGGATCAGCACCTTGGAGAGCGCCACAGCAATCTGGCCTTTGTCTCTGTCTTTGTCTCAGTCCGTTGTCTTGACAACTGTGACACTATATGGTTTACGGTTTGGAGGTTGGGGTGGTTTCTGGTGGTTGATTAAAGGGATAGTGCACCCAAAAATGAAAATTCAGCTATTATCTACTAGGGCTATACCCAAATATTCAGATATTCGAATATTCGTTTCTATTGGTAGGTATTCGTTATGAAAATGTGGTATTCAATATTCGTTTTTTTTATTTACTTTTTCTTTTGTTTTGTTTTTTTTAACATATTTTTTTTGGTGCTAAATGTAGTCTTTTTGTTGTTGGTAAATGTAGGTTATCAATAAAAATCAAAACTTTTAAATTGCATTGTTAAAAATGTGAAAATATAGTATCGCCTACCAGCTGAGCTTGTGCGCACGGCACGCTTGAGCGC
>NC_065523.1:5635816-5646298 GCF_006386435.1 Epinephelus moara | reverse complement strand
CAACGGTTCTGATTTAATCAGAAGAACAATTAAACAGGAATGACTAGCCAATGTGAAATCAAAAGAAAGCATAGAATAATGTACTGAAGGAGACTGTTGTGCCATCACATTTTTTTGTGGTTTGAGAGCAAAGATCCGGTCGCTGCTGTGCAAAACTCCGCAATACAATTGGGTCCGAAAAAACCCCGGATTTTAGAGATTAAAACATCCAAAAACACATAATTGAAACCACAAAATATCTCCATACTGCTCGTCCGTAGTGATCCAAGTGTCCTGAAGCCCCGACATAAAAAGTTGTTTGGAAAAACGTCATTTGAACTCTGTTTTTAGCCTCACTGTAGCCTGTAGCTCTGATTGCCTCTCTGTGCACTGCACTCATGGCTGCATTCTTTCTCTCTCTCTCTCTCTCTCTCTCTCTCTCTCTCTCTCTCTCCAGACACATGTGTTGGCACAGCTACTTTGTTAGAGCATACAGTGTGTTTGATTCCGCTGGATGCCATCTTGTGCGTATTTTAAAGGAGCACATGAGGCCTGTGGTTTTATGACCCTTTGTCTTTGTCACTCTTATCAGTACGTGGTGACGTGTTTCGTGGTCGCCATTTTAGGTCTGTGGTAACATGACAAACTGAGACAAAGATTTCCCCCTTTTTTACTAAATAACAGTTGGTCATTGATCCCTGAATCCAGGGTGGTTCCCCGGGATTATTAGTTTACATTAATAATTTAATTTCTTAATTAACTGCAATTAGTAATTAATAATCAATAACCAACTTGCCTTTACAAAATCCCAACATTATTGATATCATATTTACGAATGTCAAATCATCACCACGGGAAATTATAAGGATTTTGGACTTAACGATTTTTTAAATGATTTGTCAATCTCTGACACTAACAGTATTTTTTCTATTATGGATCCTGCCATGGCACTGCAAAACTTTTCAAAATCTTTTAAAGGTATATTAAGTAGTCAGGCTCAGACACACTATCTGCATTGAACGTCCACAGACAGCTAGGGTGATGCAGACGTGCATGCGATTCTATTCATAGTACAACTGAGGGTTGGCATCAGCCCCCGACAGTAAACAGGAGAGCTGGGAGGTGAGCTTACTGTCCTCCTACTGCCAACATTGGGTGAAAGTGGAACTAAAAAAACACTGCTGGGTTTGGAATCACTTGTTTGAGTGCAGACAACATTAAAGCAGTGGAGAAGCAAAGAGTACATGCACTAGATGTGTTCACAACAATGGAATGTTGTTTGCACAGACACGCTTAAAATACTAATATGTACAACATAGAAGAGAGGAATTGATCTCTTTTTGCTATCGATCCTCTTGATGCAGTACATAGAGCATTTTGGTATCAATGTGCCCACCCCTACTTGATGACACCAACACCCGAGTGCGCACAGCGAGAAAGGAGAAGGAGAGATGCCGTGCTGCTGCCAGAGGAGCCCCTGAATAAGTTCCCTCTGAGTGGGAAGTCACTGAAAGAGTCTGAGAAGTCTGGGGCTGTTCATAAAACATTCAGGACGCCACAGTTTTCATCCACACTACTGAAGCTGCTCCTCCTTTTGGAACCACCGCAGAGTCGCTAATAATTTCACTTTCAGCCATGCTTGTTACTGCAGTGGATAACAGTATGACAATATGTTAAGTCGAAATACTGCAAGTATCACGATATGTATTATCATATTAAAAATTATACCGGTATTATCGTGAATGATATGATATGGCCTACTCCTGTCATGGTGCATTAGCCATTTATATGTAGTTCCTGTTCACATGGTTGTAAAGATAATAATCACTAGGCTAATAAAGAAGAAAACACCACCACGCCTAACACACAATTTACCGTTAACATGAAAATACCAACATAGCATAACAACATCAGGCTTTTTCTCCACCCAGCACTTGTCCAGTAATGTCCTCACATCCAGGCGGCTGCTCTGTGCTGGGGGACTTTGTTTGGGAGAGTGTGTGTATGCTACCTGGTCATTTCTTCAGATGGGAAACAGCATCCTGCCACAGCGCCCATCTATCAGGCCCAAATGAGATGTCAAGGGTCAACTGCGACGCAGAGCATCGCATCGCCCTTTCTCCACAAGCTGCCTATTTGTCACCACAAATGAGGAAAACAGCGTTCTCTAGGGGTCCTTGGCACACACACACACACACACACACACACACACACACACACACACCCCTAGCTCTTTAGATGGAATGTGTGGAAGACACAACACATCGCTTTTCTTTGTTTTGTTTTTTTTTATCTTCCAGCTCTCATAGCTCCATGTGTTTCTGTGTCACACGGGTATTGCAGTGTGCTGGTATTAGCTTGCTTTTAGCCATTGTTTTGTTCATGAACACTCAAACAAATGTGCACAAAGTGTAGGCCTACAAATGATGCTGCTTCCAGATGAGGCCCTGCTGAGCAGGCCAGTCTCACACCAGCATGATGAAATCTAGAATTTTATTTATTTTATCCACACTTTTTCCTAGTCTCAGGTTACCTTGTGTGACTTACGGGCGCAGCCTCAGATTACTCCTTTCACTGGACCAGCGTCTGCGAGAATCAGCAGTATCCTACAGGTATTCCCTTGTCTTAGAGATTCTGGAGCATTAAATGATATGGGAACTGAGCCTGTCACACCTTCTCTGATGTGATCACACTATGTCTATACTGTAAGGTAATAAATCTAACTACCATAAATGAAAGCTTGTATTTAAATAACAGCTAGCTCTTAAATACTGAAATAGCCATCATAAGCAGGTGAAGGTATATTCAGAATACAGATGATCAGTTATCTGCAGCTAATATGATATATTATGCACCTTATACCCAGGGCCAGGGATTGTATGATACTTTTTAAATACACGTGTTGGTAAGATAGCTGACTTTCTGTATGGATGCCACGATATTCATTTCAAGACCTTGTATACACAAAGGCAAAATGGGCCTGTCATGATAATTTCGTCATCAGTTTCTCGCACAGTGTATGAACCATAATGAGCCATCATTTTGCTGAGCATTGTGTTTGTGTGTGTTGGTTTTCACCAGAATTGCACCAACATTTTAGGCAACATGACGCAGCAAAATAAACAGCAGGGTTTTCCTGACCATTTTAAGACTTGGTTTCAGCAATTCCCTTTTTTTCTCACAACCCCCACCTACTTGCATGAGTTCAGAACAGAATAAAACAACACTTCAAAGCCCACACAGTGTAGCTTACCAGTAGCGTGCAGCTACATTTTTGGAGTGCAAGAGGCACAGTCCTGATAGTCTTAGCTTGCTTGGAGGTAACTGCGGTGTTCCCGCAGCTTCGCTAAGCCCGTCATGTAGTGATTAGAGGCATCACTTGGCTTTGTTTATATCTCATATATGTTACTGTTTATTAAATTAACAGGTGTTCATTACTATATATGTTAAATATATATTAAATATTTGTTAAATTCCCATGTCTGAACATTCTTAAGAATTAAAGGTTCATTGCTCTTTGAAGGAGCATACTTGT
Organism: Epinephelus moara; assembly: GCF_006386435.1. NCBI lineage: Eukaryota > Metazoa > Chordata > Actinopteri > Perciformes > Serranidae > Epinephelus > Epinephelus moara. The sequence continues at coordinate 5,642,784 of NC_065523.1, read as the reverse complement.
ATCATTATGCTATGATCATTATATCAGTGGCATAAAATGGCCTCAAAATGGCAATAATATCATTTATCATGATTATTTCTGGGACAATATATCGATCAATACAGTTACCTTTTATTTTACATCTCTGTGCAAGGCAGGTTGACAGAGCATTTCTCTGGGGCCAAGGTGCAACATAAATAAATAGCACTGTATGCAAGAACACAAACATTTATATGGCACAACCATAGCCTGTATAAAAAAGATGGACAATATTACAACCCCCCAAAAGTGAAGACAAAACATCTTGATCGCCCTCCGGTGACCCGCTGCAGTATGGGTCAAAAAGCACGCCTCCTCTGTGTTAGTGGTTGGGACATGGGCCAAATTCAAAAACACAAACATGTCAAATAAATTTTTCCCAAAAATGGTTTCTGTCAATTTAGGCATTTCTTATCATGCTGCTGTATGTTCAAGTATTCGTTTATCTAATAAGCTTGACTTTAATTAGTTATTTGATGATATAAAATGCTGTTTGACATCATGGCTGACAGCTATATGTGCTAACTGGTGTGCTCATGAACGGTGGCGATGCTTGTGATTGGTCGGGTGAGTGTTTGGGTGGGTACTCAACATCGCAGACTCTGGCTCCAAATGCAGTCACCAGCGCAGGATGGCAGCAGCCATATCTGGGATATTTGTTAAAATTAAAAAAGTGGGGGTAAGTGGAGATGCGCTTTCCATCTTTTTATACAGTCAGCAAAACACAGTCCCTGAGCCTGCATACTTCAGATATATATAGTGCAAACAGAAGTAGCTATCATGACAGGCTAACGTGCAAAAAAACTCCAACAACACTCTTCTTAAACAAGACAAGAAGTCCTTTAATTGTGAATTTGCCTGAACTAATGCAGTATGCTGTATAAAAACTTTGCCTAAGAAATACATCGGCAACTTTTTTATGCAAATTAGAAATCTATCTGATCAAAGAGTAAAGCAGCAAGAAAGTAGCCCCTATGAAAACTGTAACAGTTGAGGCCGATGAATTAGTAACAGGGAGAATGCTTGACATTCAGACATTGCCCTGTGTGTATATACAAACTAGGCTACCTATAAGGCTTTATTTTTTCATCAAGACGTGGCTTTGTCACTTTCTCTTTCTTGGCATGGAAGCTAGTTAAGTTGCTAGCCTAACGTGAAGTTTGAAATGTCCAGCAAGCCCAGTTTTAATCTACAAGCCCAATTTAATCTATGTTTGCTTCCAAGGAGGAAATATATTCCTAACAAATGCAAACAATTTCCCCACTCCCAAGCAACCAATGTACATATTTATATTTTTATTTCACTCAATCCCAATTTATCCAGCTAGGTCCATTATCCAACAATTATATTCCATTTATCATCAATTTAAAACAATAAAAAAAAATTACCTCTTGTTCCACTAGTATAGTGGTTTGCTCAAGAATACTAGTATCGAATTATTCATTGTGTTTATATTAACATAGGCTTCTTTTCTCTCTGGTGAGGAAGGTTGCTCCTACGGATAAATTTTAAAAAGGCTGCACCTGGACCCTTGGAGAAGGCCAACGTGAAGAGCAATCATCCCAGATAACCATACTCACATCATTGTTGTTTAAAAAAAGTCCTTGGAAGGGAAACAAATGGAAAGATTTAGGTGAAGAGAAGTTGGGAAAACAAAAAAGAAAACTAAGCTCAGGGTGACGGATGTGAAAGCTGCTTTTCCTCACCCTCTCCCTACAGTGAAGTGAATGGCTGTGTGAAGCAATAAGCTTCTGGCTCATACTTGGTAAAGACAAACAGAAGCAGTCCAGGGCACAAGTACTCATAGTAAGCCACTGAGTGCACATGCACATATACAGCCTGTGCAACACACAAGTGAAAGCTCAGAGTGCTGCAGTACAAAATGACTCATAGTTTAGTCACCCTGTTTAGCACCAATTGCTAATTGGCTGCCACAACAGTGATTACGTCAGCGAGGCTCATGTTTGGCCTTTACTGCACAACTGTCAGGACATCCAAAAGAGTCAGTCAGTCCGTTAGTTTGCAACACCGACTCTGTGGAGGCAACAAAGAATAGTCCACTGATGATGGACTTCTGTTGACCAACCACAAAAAAATGCAAGTAAATAAATAAAAGGAAAGTACGTAAAATTTATTTATGTAGCACTTTTCGCAGACATAGGTCACAAAGTGCTTCACAATGGCAATATACAACAAGAAAGAAATCATAGAGACTACGTGAGCCCCATAGTAAAAAGTGCACAACTAGTAAAACTACTTGCACACACACAAGAAAAAAAGAGGAAGAAATCACAATATACAATAAAAATACATAAAATATTAATAAAATACAGCTCTCGTGCATACTGCATCAGCGGCGGCAAAAGATGGCTTCACGTGTAGACGCAGCGACGGGGCACTCTTCCTTAGTTAGCAGCTACTTACCGAGAAGGGCTTACACCCGAACCGAACTTATCAGCCTGAAACAAGACTGGACCGGCTGGACCCCAGAAGGGTTCGACTCGTTCCCAGAGAGGATACGCCGGCAAGAACGGGCCGAGAGGAGGCGACGACGGTGCTGCGAAAGACACCAGAAGCGGGGCAAGCGGGCCGGCATCAGAGCTAGGCTAAGCATGACTATGCATAAACCAGCGATTCCAAGCGTTTTTCTCACCAACGTCCGCTCCGTGGTTAACAAAATGGATGAAATAACATTACGGGACGTTAACAACCGGATGAACAGCTGTATCACGGTGATAACGGAGACCTGGCACAATCGCCACAATCTTCCGGGCAGACCGCACATCAGACTCTGGTAAACAAGAGGAGGGGGCATGTGCGTCTATATTAACAACAGTTGTTGAGAGACAGTGTTGTTCAGACCTGGAGTTTTTACTGTTGAAGTGCAGAGCTATTTACCTTCCCAGAGAAATCACTGAAGTGTTTGTAGCTGCTGTGTATAGCCACCCGGAAGCTAATGCTAACGTAGCTATTAGCAGGCTGCACGACAGTATCAGCAGAACAAACACCCAGAGGGCTTCTTTATCATGGCTGGTGATTTTAATCACACTAATTTAAAGACTGTGCTCCCCAGATTTTATAAGAACGTGGAAATCAAAACAAGGAAGGACAGAACACTAGATCGGGTCTACAACAGCATTCCTGGAGCCTACAAAGCTGACTGATTGATTGATGCAGCCCATTTTGTGTGAATGTGCGGAAATTCACTTCGGACCCAGCAGCATTGTTTAGTTTCACTAGCTCCCCTCCAAACACTCCAATTTACTGCTGGGGGCTAAGAAGAACCATCAGTTGTACTATGCATAGAATGGTATGGATGTTTGCAGGATTGCAGCTGTCCACGTACGCCCTATGATTTTACAGCCATGCTAGCAGCTCTGTGGGGCTGTACTTAGGCATAGCAGTGCTTTAAGATAAATGCTAATCTCAGCATGCTAACATGCTCACAAAATGTTAACATGCTGAGATTTGCTACTGAGATAAAACGCAAAATACAACTAAGGTCAATGAATATGTCACGAGTTTTGCAAGTACTTGGTCATAAGCCAAATTGGGGAAATACAATTTTGACCCAATGATGGTACTAGAAGAAACTTGAAGGGATCATCAATGTCATTACAGTTCATCCTGAGGGGTACATGTGCATCAAATTTCATGGCAACCAATCCAATAGTTGATGACATCAAGCAGTACACCAGGAGTGAGTGAGACATCGACTCACTAATGTACCTCACCAGGATCTACAGCAATGACATCAGAATCTGGACTAGATAAGTCTGGACAGATGGTGTTAAAGAGGGGATAGATGATCAGAGCTGAGGGGGCTGAACTACCAGAGGGCAACACTGCAGATGTTCAGGACAGCTACATATACCTTGGGGTCCCGCAGGCAAATGGGAACCATGAGGAGGCCGCAAGGAAGTCAGCCACAGCCAAATACCTACTAATCACACTAATCATCCTACGAAAGCACTGATCATGGCAGCACAAGAACAGGCACTTAGTACAAGATCAACAGAGGCAGGGGTCTACCACACCTGACAGGTCCTCAGGTGCAGGCTGTGCAAAAATGCTCCTGAGACAGGAAGATATAACCGGTATTAGTGTAGGTGACTATGAATTCAAAGCCAACTTTTTTGCCGATGACATATTATTAACACTAGCGAATCCTAAGCACTCTATTCCACAAGTATTAAAATTTATAGATACATTTGGACAGCTCTCTGGCTACAAAGTAAACTATAGTAAGAGTGAGGCTATCCCACTTAATCATTTAACTTTTCAATCACATTTGGGCACTGCTCCATTTCAGTGGAGCGCAAAAGGCATGTAATACTTAGGCATTAAAATTCGATCCCCTGTTAATAAAATAGTTGAATTAAATGCACTAGATCTAGTCTATCAGGGAGGACATTAAACGATGGACAGTCTTGCCCCTATCCCTGTGGGGCAGATTAGTTGTTAAAATGAATATGTTACCAAGGCTGGCGTTTCTTATATCATCTATACCGCTTAAATTTCCTCCCAGCTGGTCTAAAGAAGTAAATAAACTACTTTCTGGCTTCCTGTGGAAGAATAAAAAACCCACGATCAGTCATAAAAAATGAATAAACCCGCGAAGTAGAGGAGGAATAGGGCTTCCTGATATTCATCAGTATTACATAGCATATAACTCAAGATATCCCCTGCATTGGGCTTATAATTAAGTTAGAGTGCTTGGCAGCTGGGAATGACTCGAAGAACAAATATTAAAAGACCTCAACAAAGAGTTATCTCTGCAAGGCTTATGGCACAATCCAAAAATCACTCCTAGAATGGACAATCCACTTTTACAATTTTCATGCCAGATAGTGAAAATGCTACAGAAACATTTAGGTTTTAGTGGAATTTCTTTGCCATCATGTCCACTATGGAACAATCTCTTATTCACTGCAGGAGGTAAAGCCCTTAAAAATAGTATATGGCAACAACATAACATAAAACAGGTGGGGCAGGTGTTTAAAAATGGTAATATGATTCCTTTCAATGACTTGAAAATAAAGTTTGGGCTGAGAGATTCAGAATTTTTATCTTACCTGCAAATTAAATCTGTTTTAAAGTCATTGCTTTCGAAGAGTATGGACATAGGGAACAAGAGAGACTTGGAAGACCAATTAATGACTGCTGCTGGCAAGAGAGGTACAGTCTCAACAATGTTGTGTTCTGCTATATTTGGCAACAACCTCCAAAAATGTGTTAGACACAAAATTTTGCAAATAAAGACAATACACAGGGCATACATTACACCCTTCACATTGAAGAAAATTGATCATACACTATCCGAATTGTGCTGGCATGGTTGTGAAGTAGAGGGTACACTGATGCATTTGTTGTGGTACTGTCCTCTTGTCAAGCAGTTCTGGTTGGATGTTACTAACAATTTGTCATACCTTCTTAATATAGATATCAAACCTTGCCCAGTCACTTGTATATTAGGTGTGAAAATGCCAATTGATCATTCAAAACTGTACATACCATTATAACACTGGCCTTCCTATCAGCCAAGCAGATAATATTAATGAACTGGTAACAACGCAAACCAAATTGTTTCAGTGTGGAGAACTGGCGTAAGGACTTTCTAGATCTGTTATCAATGGAACAGGCTGCTCTAACTTTTCAAGATGATGCTATGCCTGATGAACTTGACAGTCCCTGGAAATTTTATTAGATCCTGTTTTGCGAAAACTTAAACAGACTGTGTAACTGAATCTCTGTCATACTCTGTATTCCCCCACCTCCTTTTTTGTTAGTTCATTTGTTCAGTTGTTTGTCTGACTGTTTGTCTGTTTATCGTATCATTTTGGTTGCTGTCGTCTTGTTTGTTGTTGTAACTGCTATTAAAAATGAAAAACTATTAATAAAAAAAAAAAAGAAGAAGAAGACAGCGGTGATAGATGCAGAGACCCCAAGCGACAGCAACATCAGGAAGAAGAAACACAAGAAGCTCGAAAAATATCAAGGACTGGAAGAGGAGCTGGACAAGCTGTGGGAAATAGAGGCAACAGTGGTGCCAATGGTGATCGGGGCACTGGGGGCTGTAACCTACTAACTGGGAGAGAATTATATATTAGAATTATTATTAGCTAATGTTAACTAGCTCTCCAGCAGATTCCAGGTACAACATCTGAGGTCTCTGTCCAGAAGAGTGCAGTCCTAGGAACAGGTTAGATACTGTGCAGAACCCTCAAACTCCCAGGCCACTGGCAGAGGACCCAAGCTTGGAGAGGGTACGCATCATAATATAATTCAATGCAACCTCAGTGAGCTGTTCGTTGCAGCCACCAGCTGCTAACAGCTGACGTTAACTAGTTCTTCTCTTGCTGATTTCAACACAGATTTGTTTTTCACAATGTAGCATTATCAGGTAACAATAGGGGATGTCCTCTGATGCAACAATAATGAGTATGCTGCAACCTTTCATCCCAGAGGCATCCGGGAAAGATCTCTGTTTGTCCCAAATGCATTTACTACTGTCTCCGGGACGACAGGACTCTGGCTGTTACTACCCATCTTGTCACAAAATGGTGAAATTATAGAGCCCATCTGCCAAACAGTCATTGTATTCTTCTTGTACCTTCTCACTGATTTAAGTTAGTGGCTGCTAGGCTCAAGCCCTGCATTTTAGCCTGCACCAAACTGAAAAGGGTCCATGTCATTGGTCCGACAGCCCATTGGTCCGACAGCCCATTGGTCCGACATCCCATTAGTCTGACGGTCCGCGGTGCTGAACGGCTCCCGGCGGGCGTATTTCTGCCTTGATGGTGCGCCGTGACCGGTTCTGGGTCAGCTGGGAAAGGTTTGAGGCGAAGCAGGCTCACGGCTTATGTGTTTGTCACTTTCTTTTTCATTTTAACCCACACCATGATCTTTTCCTAACCCTAACCAAGTGGTTTTTGTGCCTAAACCTAACC
>NC_065523.1:5633895-5635789 GCF_006386435.1 Epinephelus moara | reverse complement strand
CCACACCATGATCTTTTCCTAACCCTAACCAAGTGTTTTTTGTGCCTAAACCTAACCAGACCTTAACCATCATGATGATTTCGGAACAACGGGACTTCGGAACAATGGGTGTAATATGGTCGGAACAATGGGATGTCGGACCAATGGGCAGTTCCCACTGAAAACTTATTTGCCGATAGGCCGATGGCAGTCAGCAAGGAAAATAGCGGCCAGTGCCGATGTTCAGCTGATAAATCAGTGCATCCCTTATAATTATTTTTGTTTTCAATTATCTGGACAACTCCTAACCCGATCCTTTTTTGGTTTGTGAGCTACATTCTCAAGGCCTGGTGATCGATTTTCAGCACATTTCCACTGTAGAGGACATAAGCCTGACATCTAGATATGGACATGTCCTGCTAACGCATGCTATCCAAAATTAGTTTTCACCCCCTTAAAATTGCTCAGAATCTAGCAAACAGTTGGAGAAAACAGACAAAGCAGACACAGAAACAAATGTGTATGATGGATTGTGCCGACATAAAACTGATTCTGCTGTACAGAACTTTGCCTACACCCTTTGCAATGCTAAGTCACAGACTCTGTTTGTTTGTCACCTGTATACTGTCATACACATTTGACTTAACATATTTCTAAACTGCATCAAAACATTTACAGAAAATACATGCTACAAAATTTGCAGGACTTTTTCCTCAACACAACATGAGCACAGATTGATCGGTTTTGCAATTGTCTAATTGTTGCTAATGATCATTTGCAAATTAATTAAACATTAAAACAATGAGACCATTTATTATATGTTGGTAACAAATGACATGGTTAAAAAATGCTTTTCATTTGTACATAGCCTCTGCCAAATCAACAAAAGTGTTCACTGCACATTTTCTCACCAGACAGATGGCCACACACACACTTGCACACACGCACGTACACACACACACACACACACACACACATACACCTGATATATGGGGACAGAATTTGTACAGTAAGTGCACAGTGTGACACGAAACAAGCTGTGCTCCGGATGTTGGTTAACCAGCTAAATAAAAGATTATTAAGTTATCACACAGTTGTGCTGTTGGTGTCCAAAATGGGTACACAAGGTGTGATTTCCCCTCAGATGTACCTTTTCCTCCATAATAAATTCATCAAGATCAAGTCAATCTCAGGATCAGTCAGTCCCTGTACATCTAAGGATAACCTTCAGAATGTCGACAATGTACATGCTTGACTTACAAGCCACACAATCTTCATGTGGCTCTCCTGCCTGCTCCTTAAGGTGTCAGCATGCCCCAGACACAGTGCTTCTTGAATTGTCAACCAGTGTCTGAAACCACAGGCCCCCACACCGCTGCAACTAACAGAATTAGGAGGAACTGGATCTGACCAATGAAGTAACGTCCTGAAACCAACAATCTAAGCATGTCTACTTGCAGGTGAAACAGAAAGATGGTTTTTTATCTTCTCTCTACAGCTCTCTCTTTCCATTCCTGACACAAATACTAGGGAAGTCCTGGGGCACCCATTACCTCACGTGGCAGAGCAGGCACCAAATGCCATGTCCTTGCTGAAGCAGCTGCGGGTTCGCTTCCAACCCACAGTCCCTTGCTGCATGTCATCCCTCCTCTTTCTCTCCTCCTCATGCTATAGCTGTCCCATCAAATAAAGGCAAAAAGCCCAAAAACTATCTTAAAAAAAAAAAGAAAAATCCTAAGGATGTCCTGACCAGAGTTGGGTAAGGGTTACTTTAAAAGTAATCAAAGTACGTTACTGTGTTACTTTTTAAAAAAGTAACCAGTTACTTTACTGCATTACTCCCTGAGTAAAGTAACTCAATTACTTTAAAAGTACTTCCAACGTTACTCCCTGAGAAAAGTAACTCAAGCACTTT
>NC_065523.1:5625145-5633136 GCF_006386435.1 Epinephelus moara | reverse complement strand
GAAGGACCAGCGTTCTAAAAGTAACGGAAGTAACTGATGTCTTGTTTGAAAATGTACTTAAGTATTTGATTACTCACACAGCAAACTAACACGTTAGGTTACTCGTTACTGCAAAAAGTAATCAAAGTACTCTAACGCGTTACTTTGTAACGCGTTATACCCAACTCTGGTCCTGACTCAATCCCATGGATCCCATTGGGGTTGATCTGGGTTTATTACCTCCGCCAAGGAGGTTATGTTTTTGCTGGCGTTGGTCTGTTTGTCTGCAAAATAACTCAAAAAGTTCTGAACAGATTTTGATGAAATTTTCAGGAAAGGTTGATACTGGGACAAGGAACAGATGATAAAATTTTGGTGTTGATCGGTTGAAGCAAAGTGGATAAAATAATAAAATGGCGGGAAATCCGAGCTGCTTGGCAGAGGTCTGCGCTCTCTGAGTGCTTTTCTAGTTTATAGTTTGAACTCTCCAGTAGAAATGGTCTGCCAGTGTCTACCTATGTATTTTTGCTTACTGTGGTGATATTTATTGGAGAATTTTCAAATGCTTCATATGCCTAAAATCTGTACAACCTAAGCTCAAAGGTTATGTAAGTCAATATACCATAATAATTGCTAAAAGTATTGAAACAGTCATAAAACATACAAAAAACATTTTTTTTCATCACATTTTACAAAATAAAAACATAAAAATAATTGTTTAAAAGATTTTCAATGTAGAAACATAAAGAAAATATTTCGTAAAGGAGACCTACTATGCTTTTTGGGGTTGTCCCTCTTCTTTAGTGTGTCATATAGCATTTTTCAGCCTGTTAAAAAAAAAGGCTAAAAGGAGTTCTCTCTCCCTACAGACACACAGCTCCTGACCTGCCTAAAACAGCTCGTTTACTTCCGCAAAGTTATTTCCTAACAATGTTCAAATTAGCATGGCACACAGTGCCCGCCTGCCGGACACTGAGCCGCACCCATGCTCCGAGCAGAGGGTGCAGAGTTTGAACTGTTGAGGAGATGTTGAGGAGACGCCATGTCTCAGAGACACTGCTTTCTTCATTGAGACCAAAAATTACCCTTGTTTGGACTGCCAAAGGACGAAGGAACAAAGAAGAAGTGGTGGGAATTTCTTTTTGATACAATTCCTCCACAATACAACCCACACATTTTATTGTGTTCCCTCTATTTTCCTGAGGACTGCTTCACAAACTGGCAACAGTTTACTGCTGTATTTTCACAGCAGTTACTGCTGAAAGACGGGGCAGTTCCCTTTGTTGGACAAATCTGGAGATTCGGGATCAACGTGTGCTTTGTGAGTTATGAATTTGTTGTGTAAAAACAAATTAGGAAGCTGCTACCCAGTGTTGGAGTAGATGGCTGTAGAAGCTAACTTCAGGCAGTACACCCAGTGCTTACGGGTCCATGTCATTGGTTCGACAGCCCATTGGTTCGACATCCCATTAGTCCCACTGTCCGCAGTGCTGAACGGCTCGCGGCGGGCGTATGGTGCGCCGCGACCGGCTTGAGGCGGAGCAGGCTCACGGCTTATATGTTTGTCACTTTCTTTTTCATTTTAACCCACACCATGATCTTTTCCTGACCCTAACCAAGTGGTTTTTGTGCCTAAACCTAACCAGACCTTAACCACAGGGCATCATGATGATTTCGGAACAGCGGGACTTCGGAACAATGGGTTTAATATGGTCGGAACAATGGGATGTCGGACCAATGGGCTGTCGAACCAATGGGCAGTTCCCGTGCTTACATGTAGGCCTCAGCTAATTGGCTAAACAAAGCTATTGTTTTGAAATGCTTTTACTACTTGACATTCAGTAAGTTAAACTGCTAGCTGGGTGGTGTCAGTAAGATGAATTTAATGACTGAATTGCGGAGAATCTACCAGAGCTAAGATGTGCAGCATGTCCATATTGACAAAAGTTGAAACATTTCTATGTGTAATGCTGGAGCTCAGCAGCTACTGCCGCTAGCTCAAGCGTTTAGCCGACAGGTAGCAGTCAGACCTGGGGTGTAAGTGAGAGCTATTATTTATTTATTATTTATTATTTATTATTATTATCATTATTATTATTATCATTATTATTATTATTATTATTATTATTATTATTATTATTATCAATATTTATTAATTATTATTATTTTTTACTTGGAGCTCTGTTACATAGAGGCCATTCACTATCGTTACTAAACATTGTAGTTAGTCTGAGTTAAACAGCTGAGGAGATATTTAGTGTGGTGAAAGGACGTTATGTGTGTGTCTGTCTACATGTGCTTGAATACATATGTTTGGTCTGCTGATTTTACAGGGAAGGGACAACACTGTTTAGCGTTTTAGATGTTGACTATGGATGGGTACCAAAATCCGGTACTAAATTAGCCCCGGGTCAAAATTTTCAAAGACCGTAGTATTGATAAGCTCTGACGGAATGTTCTTTTATCGGTACTTTTACACACTTTGATTTAATTCATTATCATCCTGCAGCCTTTCATCTGCACTCTGTGTCGGGGCTGAACTCCTCCACATACACACACACACACACACATACACAGACACAGACACACACACACACACCAATCTGCGAACAGCTGAGGGGCCACGGTGGAAACAAGGTGAAGATGACTCAAAAATTACTCAAGTCGCAGCATCTACACTCTGTAAGTGCAATTAAACCTTATCGAATAAGAAGCCAATAATTATGTGTTCAGCAAGCATGAGCATGTAAACATGTAGACAGTTATATTCAATATGCTCCGTCCGCAGTCTCTCATCCACCATCACTAACGTCATGTCTTACATGCTGATTTAGACAGCACGCTAGATCAGCTGATAGTGAATTGTTACTAATAAGCTCAAATGACAGCTGTCTGTATGTAGACTAACTTCGTTTGACACTTATCGTAAAACTGGGCAGATACTTTTAAACTGAGCTGCTGGCTGAGAAAAACAGCTCCTCCTCTCTCTACCTGCACTAATGTTACCTGCACACAGCGAATCACATCAGCAGTGAGGGAGCAGGACAGAGGGCAGGAGGACAGAGGACAGCAAGCCTGACTTACAGTGACTGATAAAAACTAAACTTCACTCAGTATTGTCATGTCAGGAATATTATTTATATAGTGACTTTGCTGTTGTAAAAATGACTGTTGCTGCTCCTGAAACAATTAGTTATATTCAAAATATTCAGTTATCCTGTTCTGATTTTTTTCTTTTTAGATTAATATATTTTCTAAAAAGCAATAATTTATTATCTATATATATATATATATATATATATATATACATATATATATCCAGGCCTGGATGGTGTATCAAACATGTAGGATGAACCTGGTTCACAAGTTCAAACTTTGTGGTTTTAACGGGGAATGCGTTAGTAGCAGAATTTATAATAACTTTGGTATCACCCAATACAAGCTACATTAGTGTGATCTTAGATAAGCCTGCTTGATTAAAAAAGAAGTTATTCTTTACACCACGTTTCTTAGCTTTCTGCTGCAAAAAGAAAATGTTCTGGCAATTATGTTTTTTTGTTTGTTTGTTTTTTTCAGATCGATACATATATCCAGAATTATGCAAACAACAACCTCTGTTGCCATTACAGGGAAATACCAGCTTAATTACGTCAAAATACTACATTTATACAGAATGTAAGGTAAGGTAAATTAAAGTCATGAGTGATGATAGGGAAGACAGAAGCCTTAGCTTTCTGCTGCAAAAGGAATTAATGTTCTAGTTATTATGGGGTATTTTTAGATCAATTTATACCGGATCATGCAAACAGCGATGTCCTGCAGCTGTCTGCAGGAGGTCCATTTCTTTGGATGGGGGCTTTTTTGGCCTTTATTTGATAAGACAGTGGGAGCGTGAAAGGGGGGAGAGAGAGGGGATGACGTAGCAAAGGACTGCAGGTTGGAATCGAATCTGCGGCCACTGCAGCAAGGACACAGCCTTTGTACATGGAGCGTTTCACCGTGTATACGCACAAAACAAATCAGGAAATCAAAATACAAAATAGTGTCTATATTTGAAGTTCAGTGACAGGAAATAATTTACAATATATACACCTGGTGCTCACAGTGACGCTGACCAGTCAGTCAGTCAGGTTTGCAGCACTGGACCTAACTCTTGTAAAGACTGCAACTCCTGAAGAATCTCTGACAGGGAAACATGCATCCACAGTTATGATCCTCCTGACACAAGTGGACTAAATAACTCAGACTTACATTGCACCAGGTAAAGCTGCGTTCTCCTCTTCACTGACCAACAGCAGTGGCGGCTCTGAGAGATGCCAATAGTTTTTTATTCTGCAGGTGTATATTACTTTTAACTTGTCAACTGAACCATCAGGGAGTTTTTATAGTGAAATGAGCCACTGGTGTCTTATTTTCCATCACTGTCGCAGCAGGAAGTTGCAGCAGCAGCTTGACTAGGGTGTGTCAAAGGGACAAAAATAACAGCAAGTGATACATGCTATTTAAAAAAAACAAAGCAAGTTATGATTGGACCTTAATCACATCACAGTTAACATATTAACGCTGACACCCCCGCACAGTTGTAATGAATGGGGAAATTAACTATAAAGACCAAAACAGTTTTTTGTAACAGGCTGTAAATACATTTATTACTGCTGTTAAGTTGGGCATTGTAACATTGTGGTCTATGGGGATTGACTGTTTTTTTTTTTTGGAGCCTCAAGTGGCTGTCAGAGGAACAGTTTTTGGCACATCCATGTTGGCTTCATTTTTCAGCCCTGCAGGTATACCGCTTGCTCAAAACTAGCATGTTATCAGTTCAAGACACACCCTCAAGCAGATAGCTCTGTTGTAATGGAGAGGGAAATTCCCCACTGTGCTGGGCTGACACGTTAACTCAGATCCAGTCTATCATACCCAACTCAACACCAGATGAGTTTCCAACACATTTCTCAGTCATTTATCAATTTGATTTGATGACAGAACAGATAAGAAAGTTCTGCAATAAGTACATTTGCTTTTGGAGGCAAAGCAATTGTTTTGCAGAGTTCAATTTTTGTGAATTTTTGACGCACAAATTTTCATCATTGATCTATTTCAGTGAGCCAGCTGACTTCCTGCTGAGTCCTAGAACACATGAAAGGCAATCATTTTTTTTTATCATTGTATTTTATCATTTTTATCACTGATATAGCCCTTTAGACCTAAAATAAAAATTGCTTGTTGATTTGGATGCTCAAGAGTATCCACCATGGCTTTTCTTGCTTGTTTACAAATCTGTCACCTAGGCTTACCTGATTTGCAAACACAAAGGCATGTGAATAGACATCATTATTCAGGTAACATTATACTGCATTAGGGTTACAACGGTATGAGATTTTTACAATAACTGTCTCAGAAAATATTGTGGTTTCACGGTATCATAGTATCAAACAATTCTAATTATTATTAGGGAAGCACGATAATATCGGCACGTGATCTGTATTGGCCGATATTGGCTTTAAATGAAATATGGGGATCGGCCAATACGCCGATTTCTACCGACAAACCAATATTTTTTTTTTTTTTCTACAAGAAGAGAGAGATGACTGGTTGCTCTGTATAATCAAATGTAGATCAAAACCTTGTGTTGGGTGTTCATGGAGAACAAGAAACAAAAGTATAACCCTGAAGGGAATCAAGGTGCTCAAAAAATAAGGAAAAGGAGGAAGGAAGTATTAAAAAGCCTTTCTTGCAGTGGCTAAATCATTAAAAGAGCCAACATGTTTTTACCACTGTAAGTCTTCGTCAGGGCTTTAAAAATATATTTTTTTTTACATCTGATTTACAAATTTCTTAAAACAACACAAAGTACACTTTAGAAAACAAAAGGCTGGGAATTATTATTTCCCTTAGGGCTTTTTAAATTTTAAAGGCAACATTCTTAATAAAATCTCATGAATCAGACAATGAAATAACAATTTTTAAAAAAAAATCCAAAGTCAAATAGGCAACATGGTCTTAAACTAGAATATTCCATAGGTAGGCCTACATAAATGAAATAATATAAAAATCAAGATAAAGAGGTATATTCAGTCAGAGAGAGGATTTGGGGAACAAAGTTGCATAATTTTCCATAATATACGAATATATTGGTATTGGTTATCAGCAAAATTAGTTGTTACACATTGGCATATTGGGTATCAGCAAAAGAAAAATCCAATGTTGTACATCCATAATTATTATCAGTCAGACTGACCCTTAAAGGAATAAAAACCAAAGGGTTATTTTTGGTTGAATAAATGATTTATTACTATAATTGATACTTGAAACCATTTTTAATCGAAGTTTGTGTAAAAAGTCTCCCTTTTGAAAATAAGTACAATAAAGGTGAGATGAACGTCCAGTTGCATTTTTTTCCAGTATCATGGATTAGCACATGTACATGGTATGACAACCATCAACTTTCATCTCACAGTATACCTTAAAACCAGTATACCGCTGCAACCCTACACTGAATAAAACCCAGTTCTGATCTTGCTCTTGTTTTAGGTGGAGAGGTGTTTCAGAAGCTGCATGTCATCTTTACACAGACTTAGACCACAGCACATCCTGCTGTATGCCAGCGTCATTTCTCCATGTGAGAATGGCTGAAAATAAATCAGTCCTCACACTGATAGAAGCATGACTGTGGTGTGTGTGTGTGTGTGTGTGTGTGTGTGTGTGTGTGTGTGTGTGTGTGTGTGTGTACAGTGTAGTAGCCATCCTTCCATGGTAATATGGCTGGCACTGACAGCTGTGGCAGTTCCAGTTATTGAGTCGATGGGTAATTGGTCTCACAGGAGATAAATGAAGCAGTGTGTGCGTGCATACACTCTTGTGCGTACCTTTATCTGACATGTTTACGTGCACACATATATGTGTAGTATCAATTAGCATCAGGAGGAAGGGAAAATGATGCACCATCTTGAGGATTGCCCAAGAGAAGACAATCAGAACTGAACACTTGGACGCTTGAGCACTGTTTGTCACCCATTTAGGAGACACATACGGTGAGCACCATTCTTTCACTGCTGAGAAAGAGTCTTTTTGCTCAGTTATCATTTACCATAAAAGCCAGAAGTATATATGCTTAACCTTTTGAACTCTGCAATAGAAATGGTCAACCAGTGCCTACAATGGTACACTGCTCAAATAAATTAATGTGTTACTTAAGTAATACATCATATCTTGATGAGCAAATTATTAAAGTGGAAAATCTTTACTGATGTACATTGTATAATTTGTTGAGAACAAAATTGCGTAACAACTGTCAATGGAAACAGAAATCATCAACCCACTGAGGGCTGGATTCACAATTCACACCAAAAATAAAATCAGGTAAAAATTTAAATCACAGGCTATTCCAACTCGTGTGTATTTTATCACAATGACTTATAATGTGACTCAGCAGTGTGTATAGCCTCCCCATGCCTGTATGCACTCCGGACAACTTCTGGGCATGTATCTGATGAGTCGGCAGATGGTCAGGGCATCAGTGAGCTCCTGGACAGTCTGTGGTGGTACTTGGCGGCATCAGATGCACCGATACATAACATCCCATAGGTGCTCAATTGGATTTAGGCCAGGGGAATGAGAGGGCCAGTCAATGGCATCAATCCCTTTGTCATCCAGGAACTGCCTGCACACTTGCCATATGACGGTCATTGTTCTGAACCAGGAGGAACCCAGGGCCCACTGCACCAGCGCAAGGTCTGACAATCGCTCTGAGGTAGTGTTGTCACGGTACCAAAATTGGGACCCACGGTATGATACCAGTGAAATTATCAAGGTTCTGAGTAGCATCACGATACCACAGCAAAAATTAGGCAGATGTGCCTTTTGTCATTTATAAAAAGATAAATCACTTTTCTATAATACATCAATGATATTTCAATGGAATAAATTACTTATTGACTTATTCATACTTCAAAAACAGCATCAATAAGTGATTAACATAGGGGGGATTGAAATAAAATAAATAAATAAAATAA
>NC_065523.1:5619022-5625019 GCF_006386435.1 Epinephelus moara | reverse complement strand
CCGGGCTTCTCGGTCGCCGGTCAACTGTTATCTTATCGGTGGCCATAGTGCTCCGCCATATTCCTGTCTGTGACCCCCGTTCAACCCACAACCGGTAGGATTCGCCTTTCAGTTCTGCTGCTGTTTGAGATCTGTACTCGCACAGCGTGCTCCTGAATGATTTCTTTTGCTCGCACAAAATTATTTTTAGTCGCAAATGCAAGTAAAATGCTTGCTAACACTTAAATATAGTGGAAAACAAATCACTGTAGCATATATAAACAAATCTAGCCTACAAGTAAAAAGAAATAAATAATAAGTTTCACTGCTTAAAGATACCCAATAGCTCAGCTAATACCTGAAATGTCACTGGAAAACAAACCACTACCTGAAATGTCACTGGAAAACAAACCACTGCAGCAGCATATTGAGTGCCAGGTGGCCAGCGTGCGGCCTTATTGGCCAGCGCGCGCCGTTATTGGATGGCACATGGACACTCACCCTCTTCCGATTAGACTTTGAACTTATCCCACAGTAGTGGTACCCCGGTACTACGGTACTCCAACATTATGGTATCATATGGTATATTGGTACCAGTAGATGGTGCAACACTACTCTGAGGATTTCACGCTGGTACCTAGCAGCAGTCAGGGTACCATTAGCTATGACAAGGAGGTCTGTGCGACCCTTCAAGGATATGCCTCCTCAGACCATCACTGATCCACCAAACCGGTCATGCTGGATGATGTTCCAGGCAGCATAATGTTCACCACAGCGTCTCCAGACTCTTTCACGCCTGTCATGTGCTCAGTGTGAACCTGTTGTCATCTGTGAGGAGAACAAGGCGCCAGTGGCAGACTCGCCATTTGGTATTCTCTGGCAAATGCCAATCAAGCTGCATGGTGCTGAGCTGTGAGCACAGATCCCACTAGAGGATGTCAGGCCCTCATGGAGTCTGTTTCTGACAGTTTGGTCAGAAACATGCACACCAGTTGCCTGCTGGAGGTCATTTTGTAGGGCTCTGGCAGAGCTCCTCTGTTCCTCCTTGCACAAAGTAGCAGATACCAGTCCTGCTGTTGGGTTGATGCCCGTCTGCAGCCGTGTCCAGCTCTCCTTGTGTGATAGCCAGTCTCCTGGTTTCTCCTCCATGCTCTTGAGATTGTGCTGGGAGACACAGCAAACCTTCTTGCGACTGCAGATATAGATGTGCCATCATGGAGGAGCTGGACTACCAGTGCAACCTGATTGGGCTGCAGGTACCACCTCATGCTACCAGTAGTGACAAGAACACTAGCAGAACACAAAACTAAAGAAGAATCAGCCAGGAAGGATAAGGAGAGAGCACCTGTTTGTGGCCACCACATGCAAAACCATTCCCTTTTTGGGGATTGTCTTGCTTTTGCCTCTCCATTGCACCTGATGTCACTTTCTTTGGACCAAAGCAGGTGAAAATGATATATAAGTATTATATAGTATAGTATTACAGCTAAACACTACATTTGCACTGCACTTAGGGTAAGACATCATAAGGTGATAAGGTGATGATGGGGAAGAAAGGAAAAAATGTCCTAGCTAATATGGTATTTCTATTGGGTCAATTGATGTATGCAGGATTATGCAAACAGTGATCTCCTGTGACCATTACCGGGAAATAACGGAGTAAATACAGCAAAATACTACGTTTGCACAGCACCTAAGGTAAGGTAACATAAAGTTGTGATGATGGGCAAGACAGAAGCCTTAGCTTTCTGCTGCTAAAAGAATGAATGCTCTAGCTATTATGGCAACGCCATCTATAAATAATGATGACATATCAGGGTCTTGAAGCATTGAACTATTTCATAGGGGTGTTAACTATGAGTTTAATTATGATTATTTTGTCAAATTTAATTTTGCCTGCCTTGATTTATGTATAAAACTATTCAGACTTTACATTACTTGCAATAAAAGTGTAAAATCAAATATACATATAAAAAAAAAATCAATTCAGTAGTATTTACTGCCTCTCATTTACTGAGGATCTGGTGCGACTGTGGATTGTTTTTGTTTTGGTTTTTTCCTTTATTTATGCATTTTAATTTGGGTAGGTTTCCTAAAACATACTTGAGTAACTTGTCAAAAAACTGAGAAACTTTCTCCTTCCAAAAAAGAAAAATCCATTTGTGTCCCGTCACATTTGATGGTTAAAGTTATATAAGAGGTGTCAAGCCATGAAAACATGTTAATCTCTCGGGCAACACAGCAGGAAGCTGGCAGATTGGACCTGTCAGGCACTGAGAGCTTTTCTAATAGCTACTAAAATCCACTTTGGATATTTGTGAATTGGTTGACATTCCCGAGCAGGAGGTGGGATTCCCTAACCTCTGAAGAGAAGCATGACACTTGCACTCAAGAGGTCTGTACATAATGTGTGTGTGAGTGTGTTTAAGCATGCATGGTGCTGTATAAAGTCTAGGTGTATCACATGGATGAAGCAGAGCCCAGAACTAAATGGATGTCTGCTTGAAGATGGCTCAGTTATTTACTGGGTGGATTTCAAGGTGTCAGCCTTCAGGCTAGCTGAGTAAGAGTCTTAGGGAGATCAGGCACTCAAACTCACACACACACACACACACACACACACACACACACACACACACACACACACACACACACACACACACAGGCCGTATTAGAAGTGGTCTCTGCTGGCAGAGACACTGAGCTTCTGTTTGTATCACAGCACAGCCCTTTGATGTGCAGTACCATTTTGCATGCTGCTGTTCCTTTCCCCTTTCTGTCTTCTCTCCACACACACACACACACACACACACACACACACACACACACACACACACACACACACACAGGGAGCCAGTTGAGGGAGATGTCCAAGTTATCTAATGTGTTCAGTGCATGTTGTGCTGCCAGACTCCATCTGGACTGAGCCAATTCCTAACCAAGGACCAGCCAGGATGCAACATCAAACAGCATGTAAAACCCTCTTACTGGGTGCCCAGCTTAATTTGTGTGTGTGTGTGTGTGTGTGTGTGTGTGTGTGTGTGTGTGTGTGTGTGTGTGTGTGTGTGTGTGTGTGTATGTGTGTGTGTTTGGCAAAAACATATGTGCAGAGATTTGCAAGTCATACTCAGTAGTTCATTCAGAATGACAGAAAATAGTGTCGGAAATAAAACAACTTTCAACCAAAAAAAAAAAGAGAGAGACCTACTGGCAGGTATACTGGAAATCAAGCCAAGCAACACTTTTCACAGTAAAACTACAGATTTGCCACTGAAGACTGAATGATAGTTTAGCACAGCTTATTAGCCAAATGTTGTATTTTTTTAAATACACACTTTAAATAAGCAAACCTTTTAATAACAACCACCTAAGTTTGGTTATTAAAGAGTTGGCATCAAAATATTCACTCACTGGGACAATTTACATTGGTCACTGATTAAATGGTAAACAAACTACACTCACTGGCCACTTTATTATGTATATTTTGCTAGTACCGGCTTGGAACCCCCCTTTGCCTTCAGAACTGCCTTAATTCAGATTCAACAAGGTGCTGGAAACATTCCTCAGAGAATTTGGTACATATTGACATGATAGCATCACGCAGTTGCTGCAGACTTCTGGCTGTGCATCCACGATGCAAATCTCCTGTTCCACCACATCCCAGGGGTGCTTTATAGGATTGAGATCTGGTGACTGTGGAGGCCATTGGAGTACAGTGAACTCATTGTCATGTTCAAGAAACCACTTTGAGATGATTCAAGCTTTGTGACATGGCGCATTATCCTGCTGGAAGTAGCCATTAGAAGATGGATACACTGGATACACTGTGGTCATAAAGGGATGGACACGGTCAGCAACAATACTCAGGTAGGCTGTGGCCTTTAAACAATGCTCAATTGGTACTTAGGGGCCCAAAGTGTGCCAAGAAAATATCCCCCACACCATTACACCACCACAACCAGCCTGAACCGTTGATACTAGGCAGGATGGATCCATGCTTTCATGTTGTTTCCGCCAAATTCTGACTAGAGTACCGATACCAGTATCGGAAATGCCTCCAATACTGCCTAAAATGTGGCATCGGCCAGTACAGCCTATGACCAATCTGATACTACGTAATGCCTCACGTCATTACACATAGGCACGCTACAGGCAAACGAAACAGAAATGGAGCGGAAATGGATAGTCACATCGCAGGATATGCTCTGTTTTCTCTTTTTTTAGAACATGTAAACTTTTGTTTTGCTTCAGAAAAGCAGTTCTGAAGCTCTGCTTGCCTCTCTCTCTGTCTCCCTCTCCCTCTCTGACAACAGCAGCCCCTCCCCCTCTCATGCACACGCTGCAGTCACACGCTGAAAATGAGCGACATGCAAGAGGGAGAAACGGTAAAGGAGGATTTATGCCTGGTACACACTACCCGACTTTTCTGCCCGTTCTGAAAGTCACTATGTCACATTACACGATTGTGAAGTAATAAAATCGTGCCGTGACTTGGCCGACAGACATGACACACTACACGATGGTACACACCAATTATCCCTGGTCGTCTTTCACAACGTGTGTGATGTCATCGGATTATTCTTGTCCTACTTTTATTACTTTTACTATTATTCCAGTCACTGTCTGTTCATGTGCCAGCCGAAATGTTGTAGTCACCTATAAAGCGCCAGCAGATGGCAGGAGCTACATTTGAAGTGCCATACGTAAACATAAAAGTCAATGATTTCTCCACAACAAGTTCTTACAAATGTTTCACAATAAAAGCCTATTTTAGAAAACAGAGGGATTCTTTCAGCCGAGGTTATAAGGGGCTTTTAATTTGAAACAAGTTCAGGAAGTGTTGAGTTTGAAATGACGGCACCAGAGATATTGGATAAAGATACCCCACTCAGCTCACTTCCTGATTCAGTGACGTCAGCACCACGCCCCCGTAGGAGACTTGCGGCAGCTCTGAATGTATTGTCGTCAATGAGGAAAATGAACATGATCACAATTTATGGTCAATTCCTTTGCCCTATAGTCACTAAAGTAAATATTGGGTTCGTTTTCCACAAGCCACACATCTTACCAACATTCTGACACTAAAGCTGCATTTTTCATCCACACAGATCAAGAGAAAATTGACTTTGTTTGAGCCCTGTTCATCTCAGAAAACAAGTTCTCGCGAGATCTCGTGATCTTGATAAACAGGCAGTAAAATCTGGCGCAAAATCACAGTTAGCTTACAAACAGTTATTTACAGCTAGTAATAAATAAAAACAGGCTCTGATTGGAGGGAGAGCTAACCACGCCCACTTAGGAGACAGGAAAAGTAACCGTTTTCTTAACATTGGATAAGTCTACGGTGGGGTATCTCCTTTATCCAATACGGCACCTTGCATTAACTTCATCAAGGCAAAGGGAGCGGATAAAAAGTAAAAATATAAAGATACAGAGGGAATGATAAATTACAGCCCTTTTATAATGTAGTCTGTTTCAAATGAAGTTGGCAGCCTCTGCAGTTGTGGTGAGTAAAAGCCCCGCCACTATTTTTTAATTTTCTTACTTTAAGTTGTACTCATACACACTCTATATCGACTCTGTAGCTCCTCTTAAAAAGAAGTTAACAAAGCAAAGAAAGTTCGCTCCTTGGTATAACTCTCAAACCCGTAAGTTAAAACAAATACCGCGAAAATTTGAAAGGAATTGGCGATTAACCAAACTGGAAGAATCTCATTTAATCTGGGCAGACAGTCTCAAAACGTACAAGAGGGGCCTCCGCAATGCCAGAGCAAACTATTACTCAGCATTAATAGAAGAAATCAAGAATAACCCCAGGTTTCTTTTCAGCACTGTGGCCAGGCTGACTGAGAGTCAAAGCTCTATTGAGCCTTGTATTCCTTTAGCTCTTAGCAGTAATGATTTTATGATCTTTTTTAATGACAAAATTCTAACTATTAGAGGCAAAATTTGTGACCTCCTGTCCTCAGATAGTACCTATCTAACCTCAAACACAGCTGTAAGACCTAATATATATTT
>NC_065523.1:5618074-5618977 GCF_006386435.1 Epinephelus moara | reverse complement strand
AAATGACCTTCTGATTGCTTCAGACAAAGGACTCGTCTCTGTACTTGTTTTATTAGATCTTAGTGCGTTGTTTGACACAATTGACCATCAAATTCTGCTACAGAGACTGGAACACTTAATTGGCCTAAAAGGTTCTGCACTAAGCTGGTTTAAATCTTATTTATCTGATCGTTTTCAGTTTGTTGACGTTCATAATAATCATCCTTACGTACTAAAGTTTGTTTTGGAGTTCCGCAAGGTTCTGTGCTCAGACCAATCCTATTTACTCTATATATGCTTCCTTTAGGTAACATCATTAGAAATCACTCTATAAATTTCCATTGTTATGCGGATGTTACACAGTTGTATTTATCTATGAAGCCAGAAGAAAGTAGTCAATTAACTACACTTCATAATTGCCTTAAAGACATAAATACCTGGATGAGCACCAATTTCCTTATGTTAAATTCAGACAAAACTGAAGTTATTGTTCTTGGCCCCAAACAACTCAGAGACTCTTTATCTGATGACATAGTTTCTCTAGATGGCATTGCTCTGGCCTCTAGCACTACCGTAAGAAACCTCGGAGTAACATTTGATCAAGATTTGTCTTTTAATTCTCATTTAAAACAAACCTCATTACGCGTTGCCGCTGAAACGTTCACTTATAGCCTCTCTTTGGCATTTGAGCAGCTTTATAAAACTCTTGAACATGTAATGGCTCCTTAATTAGCAAGTTGACTTTACATAGACGGCATATCTTTTCAATTTCTCCTGACATTGTGCTGGTTTGTTCACCGCTCCGCGACATGCACATTAAGGCCCGAACATACTCAGGCGGAACATAGGCGGAACGGATTCCACGGAACGGATTCCGCGGAGGTCCGCGCGGACTCTAAGCGGACGTCCGCAAGCCCTGTGCGC
>NC_065523.1:5599232-5617574 GCF_006386435.1 Epinephelus moara | reverse complement strand
GAGGCAAATTGTGATTTGTGATATTGGGCTTTATAAATAAAATTGAAATTGATTGATTGATCATACTCATACTCGTCGTCCTCCGCTTATCCGGGTCCGGGTTGTGGGGGCAGCAGCCTCAGCAGAGAAGCCCAGACAGTCCTCTCCCCAGCCACTTCCGTCAGCTCTTCCGAGGGAACCCCGAGGCGTTCCCAGGCCCCGAGGTCTCCTCCCGGTTGGACATGCCCGGAATACCTCCCAAGGGAGGCGCCCGGAAGGCATCCTTACCAGATGCCCGAACCACCTCAACTGGCTCCTCTCGATGTGGAGGAGCAGCGGCTCTACTCCGAGTCCTTCCTGGATGTCCGAGCTCCTCACCCTATCTCTAAGGTTGAGCCCAACCACCCTACATAGGAAACTCATTTCGGCCGCTTGTACTTGTGATCTCGTTCTTTCGGTCACTACCCAGAGCTTGTGACCATAGGTGAGGGTTGGAACGTAGATTGACCGGTAAATCGAGAGCTTAGCTTTCTGGCTAAGCTCCCTCTTTACCACAACGGACCGGTTAAGCGCCTGCATCACTGCTGACGCAGCCCCAATCCGCCTGTCGATCTCCCGCTTCTCGTTGTTCACAAGCTTCTTCTTGTTCACTCGTGAACAAGATCCCGAGATACTTAAACTCCTCCACCTGAGGCAGGATCTCCCCCCCGACCCGGAGTGGGCAATCCACCCTTTTCCGGCTGAGGACCATGGCCTCAGACTTGGAGGTGCTGATTCTCATCCCAGTCGCTTCATACTTTTCATACCACGTCATCCGCAAAAAGCAGGGACGAGATCCTCCCTTCACCCTCCACCACTCGGCTGCGCCTAGAAATTCTGTCCATGAAAGTTATGAACAGAACCGGTGACAAAGGGCAGCCCTGGCGGAGTCCAACTCTCACCGGGAACAGGTCCGACTTACTGCCAGCCATGCAAACCAGACACACGCTGCTTCGGTACAGGGACTGGATGGCCCCTAGCAAGGGGCCACCAACCCCATACTCCCGGAGCAACCACCACAGGATGCCCCTGGGGACACGGTCGTAAGCCTTCTCCAAATCCACAAAACACATGTGGACTGGTTGGGCGAACTCCCATGCCCCCTCCAGCACCTCCAGCTGGTCCACGGTTCCGCATCCGGGAGAAAAACCACATTGCTCCTCCTCAATCTGAGGTTCAACTATCGACCGCACCCTCTTCTCCAGCACCCTGGCGTAGACCTTACCAGGTAGGCTGAGGAGTGTGATCCCCCTGTAGTTGGAACACACCCTCTGGTCCCCTTTCTTGAAGATGGGGACCACCACCCTATCTGCCACTCCAGAGGCACTGCCCCCGATGTCCACGCAATGTTGCAGAGGCGTGTCAACCAAGACAGCCCTACAACATCCAGAGCCTTGAGATAACCAGGGCGAATCTCATCCACCCCTGGGGCTCCGCCGCCGCGGAGTTGCTTCACTACCTCGGCGACTTCTGCCCCAGAAATTGGACGACCCACCCCCAAGACCCCCGGCTCTGTTTCCTCACTGGAATACGTGTTACGTGTCTTACTTTAAGTCATCTGGTGAAAATTCTTGTATTTTTTAATATCGCAATATATATTGCAAAAAAAATTACTAATATTGCAATGTCAGTTTTTTCCAATATCGTGCAGCCCTACATTCTACTGTAGCCTTTAAAATGTCTTTTTTACCAAATTGTGTGGCTGCACTTTAACCTGTGTCTTGATATGTGTCAACATTGGATAATAATAAAAAAGTTTTATGGCATTCATTCTACTATTATGTATTTATTTCTTAATATTTTACATCGAGTTTTAGGAGTTGAGACATACAACAATTCATATCCCATCCATTTTTATTTTACGCGCTGTATCGGATCGGTACTCAGTATCAGCAGATACCTAAGGTTCAGGGATCGGAATCGATATCAGGAAGGAAAAAGTGGTATCGGTACATCTCTAATTCTGACCCTACCATCTAAATGTTGCAGCAAAAATTGAGACTCATCAGACCAGACAATGTTTTTCCAATCTTCTATTGTCTAATTTTGGTGAGCCCATGCAAATTGTAGCCTCAGTTTCCTGTTATCTGACGGGAGTGGCACCTGGTATGGCCTGCTGCTACTGTGGCCCATCTTCTTCAAGGTTTGATGTGTCGTTCGTTTAGAGATGGTCTTCTGCATATCATGGTTGTAATGAGTGGTTATTAGAGTTACTGTTGCCTTTCCATCATCTTGATCCAGTCTGGCCATTCTCCTTTGACCTCTGGCATCAGCAAGGCATTTTCACCCAGAGAACTGCCGCTCACTGGATATCTCTCTTTTTCGGACCATCCTGGTTGTGCATGAAAATCCCAGTAGATCAGCAGTTTCTGAAATACTCAGACCAGCCCATCTGGCTTAAACAAACACGCCATGTTCAAAGTCACTTAAATCACCTTTCTTACCCATTCTGATGCTCAGTTTGAACTTAAGCAGGTCGCCTGACCCTGTCTACATGCCTAAATACATTGAGTTGTGGCCACATGACTAACTGTTCAGCTATTTGCTTTAATTTAGCAGTTGAACAGGTGTGCCTAATAAAGTGGCTACTGAGTGTATGATAGTGAAACTGTTTCCTAAACATACATTTAGCATTTCTGTACTTCAATTTCTAAATCTATGATAAGCTAATGTTGGCAGATAATACCAATATTGTCTTAACTCTGGTCTAAATCTAGGCAACTTTTAGACATTTGGCCCTTCACATAGCCCCACCCCTTTGTGACAGTCTGTCAAGCTGTTGGAGCTAGCATGGAGCACACAATGTCAAACTGCATTTAATGTTTGTGAAAATGCAGATGTCAAACTCACCCACTCAGTCAGCAAAAACAGGTTTAAAAGGTAAAGATAGAAGCTAATGCTAAAGGCTACAGATCACAGTGTGAAAGTGAACCACCAGGTTACCTGGCGATTGATACACAGGACACTGAAATCAAAGGAAAACTTTGCCGATTTTCTACCTGCTTATCATAGTGTGCAGATAAATAGTGCTTGACTTCCCTCCTATGCTGACAGCTCCTGAACCTCCACTGGCAGATGGGCGGGGAGCTCCAGAAGAAGCCGAACACTGTTCATCTGTACACACTGCGATGACACGTAGTTGGTTGAATATCAGCAAAGTTTCCCTCCACTGTTACTGTGAGCCAGGGTAGGTTGATTTTCACCGTTACACTCATTTAAAAGAATAATTTCACCGGGGTATATGGCATATGACGGTGTTAGTGTGTGCTGTAAACCCGCTGCAAGCTCTCTTTGTTTTTTCAGTGTAATACATAATAAGCTCACAAAATGTCAAGAAAGGTAAAATTCTTACATGTATTTTCCTTGTTAAACAGAAAAATAAAACCGTACACCCTCTGAATTCCAGTTTGTCTGTTTTACCGAACTAATGCTGTGTTCCCACCAAACGCGATGAACGCGATTTACTCGCCCGTAACGCGCTGCCCGTAACGTGCCGCCCGTAACGCGCGAGTTTGGACACCTGACCATTTTGTTAATTCGCGTTATCACGTCATTCGCGCGAGTAGCGGGGAAGCCGGCTGTGCTAACTGGAGCTAAGCTAGTGCTAACGTTCATAGTACAACCATTCTGCAAACTAATTAAAGACACATATTTACAGAACTTAACAAGTAGACCAGTCTCCTCGGCGACTTTCACCCAAGCCTGCTCCTTTTTGTTGCGGTCTCTGTAGAGTAGACACGTAGTATCATATAGCTCCGGGTAGCCACTGACGACCATGGCTGAGATGACCACCATCGCTGCTTTGTACCTGCTCTGGAAGTCCCAAATGCGTCGGAGGGCCAAACGCCGTCGGTTCACTCAATCCTGCAGAAGCGCATCCAGCTCGGCGCTGCGCTAGACGCCTCTATTGCGTTCATCGTGTCGCGCTAGACGCGTCCATCGCGCCGCCCAGCACAAATTCGCGTCTAATCGCGTCTTTGCATTGACTTTGTATGTAATCTTGACGTGCAAATTTGCGAATTCGCGTTTGGTGGGAACACAGCATAAGACTAACATTAGCTTAATTGCCCAATTAAACTTATCCTAAAACACACCTCATTCAAACTCAACAGAAATAAAAATCATGCTTTCAGGATTTATAAATACCCTCGTATATGGTAATACTGTGATAACACCTAACCCTAGTGTATATATTTTCTTCAGCACCTAGCCAGCTAACCCTACATTTTTCAAGGTTTGGTTTTGGAATGGGGAAGAAATGTATGTCTCCTCCCAGTCTTTCCGGGTAACAAGTATCAGTATTAGACATGCCCCAGGCTAAGGCTGTACGATTGTGGCCAAAATGATATGCACGATTATTTGAATAATATTGCAGGATTTCCCCCACATTCATTTACTTTTGCCAGCCTGCCACGATTCAAACATCTGCCGCCACAAATAATTTTTCTATTTTTGGAGCTAGACCATTCATTAGGAGTGTTATTGGTTATTCATAGCACCACACTGTCGGTGTGCAGAGCGTGCTCTGGTGAGACATGGAGCAGCAGAACATCAGGCACATAAAAAGTAAAACTTAACTGTTCATTCTGCTGGGTATAAAAGTTTGCATTCACTCGCAGCAGCTGCTCCTCTCATTCATCACTCTGATCTCATCAGTTCGGAATGGATCAACTTATCAATGGATCAACTTATCAATTAGCCACCCCACGACTGAGGAGCCACCCCAGGACTGAGGAGTGCTGCTGAGGAAAAAAAGAACTCATGGAAAGTTCTACCTGCACTGCATTCATGGACCCACGACCTCAGAATTTAGAGATGGGACACAGAATAAGCAGGCACTCTAATTCTGAATTAGAGTTTACGTTTTGAGATCTTGATTATTTATCATGATGCTTGCACTTCCACATTTTGTAAACATATATACACGAATATGTAGCATCCAGGCTTGATCGAGCAGCCCTACCCCAGGCCCAATGTTTAACCATGACTTACTCAAAATCAGTCAAAATCAACAGTACCAGCCTAAAAACTAAAGAAACAACTGCATCAGAATCTATAGAGCACAGCTGTGTGTTGTTGTACTGTGTGGTTGGAGCTGGCCGATTAATTGGCCTGTCTAAAGTCAAGGGGTGGGACTTAGCGAAGGTCTACCTTGTTTTCTGTTGGGAGTCTTACACAATTTATCTGGTTAACTGCAGGCACTTGATATATATAGCACAGCTTGGGTGAACCCCCAACATACTGAATCAGGGACTTGACATGCCTTTCACTGCTTGTCAGGTTCTCATGTTCAGTCAGGGTAAACTTTTTCTCAGTTCACTACGCCACTTATAAATAAAATACCACTAAACCATATTAATGCCACCACTGCAGACCTTATGTCCAGATTAAAATGTGCACTTCAACACATGACCAGCATACAATCAAGTCAATTTTTGCAAAGAGCATTCAACAAAGGCCCATCTTGTCCAAAAACATATCCAGCTACTTCTGTTTCCATTCCCTGTTGCTGATGTGGATTTCCCATTCTTTCCATTTTAAAGCTCTTGCTCAGAATGATTGAGGGTGCTGTGCAATTCTCATTGGGTCCCAATGCACCTCACCCCCAACAGCCTGCATGGGAATGAAGAATGCGCAAAAAGCTGCACCTGAGCATCTGGCAATCCTGAGGCGAGATAGTGCCACTTTTACAAGATGAAACAGGCGGATGTTTAATAATGCACTTTTTTCCAGCCTCCTTTTCTCAGGAAGACTAATGTTTCCTTTCAAACGCATTAGCATTTTGATAAGCCCAGCTGAAGACCTCTCTCCTACTCCCTCTCCCTCTCCTGCTGGAGCGATAAGGAGGTGCAGTCCGGCTTTATGACAGCATGGAGTAATTGGAACGCAGCATGGAAGAAGTCAGCGTTTAGAGAGGAGGGAGGGGAAAGAGAAAAAGCTCTTTCAGGTGGATAAAGTTTGCTGATTCAGTAAGTAAGGAAATTAAGAGTGAGTGAATGAAAGAGTAAGACAGACTGTATGACACTGTAGGCAAAAGACTGGCAGAGTGAGGGAGAGATATATAAAAAAGTAAGATTATTCAGTCACATGCTGATATAGGGAGTTTGTTGGAGGTGGCATTCAAGCCCTCAGGCTCAGTTCTGCAGAGAGCTTTCTGCCCATTGAAGGTGGCTCTGCACTAATTATGTAAAGATGCGTGAAAGGCGAGCGTCAGCACGAGCTTTTTTCTCTCTGGTGTCAGGTCTTGATGCTTGCAAGCCCTGCAGCACAACCTATGTTACCTTCCTCTGCTAAGCGTTTTTTGTATGCACTGCAAGTGGTCATGGTCGCACATGTCAGACGTGTGCACAGGGCACAGACTGACACCTGGCCCTGCTGCACAGCTCAGTGACCTGTGTACAACTAGATAATCAAGACGTTCTCATCCATCAGATGGAGGTACTGATCAGCAGCCTGTTCCCAAACATCAATAGTGATAACTCTAATGATTTTTTAAACTGTGCTCCAGGTAACAAATGCATTTATTACTTTCATTGCTCTGTTGCAGCATAGGAATTGATTTTTTTCATGTCTGTGCTAAAGGAATACTTCACCCATCACATGAAGATTTGTAAATCAATTACACCCCAATTTACATTGAATTCTTGAAGAAAATGTGTTTTTTCTTATGCCTTTATAGCGAACAAAGAATCCAAAATCAGAGAAAATCTTTGATGAATTAAAGTTATAGGATCCACATATAACAACAGCAAAACTATATCATAACATCTGTTTCAAAATTCTAATACAACTCATGCAGTATAATCCAAGTTTCATTTATCCAGTCATATGCTCAGTATTTAAAGGGGCAAAAAGCAAAATCGTTTCACCGCTAGGTTTGCTGTTGTGCACTACCTGTAGACCAAAACAAAGTGTGTCATGAGCCACACCTCCCTCTACCTCTGCTCTCCACCCCCACCCCCACCCCCCACTCGGCTAGAGCCATCGTCGGATCCCGGCTAGTGCTAACACCAGGAGCTAATGCTAACGTTCCTACTCTTCTCCAAGAGTGAGCCCGCGAGCCCGCGAGCCCGCCAGGCTGCCCGCCAGGCTACATTTTACAATGCTAATTGCAAATGTTAGCTGGGCTGCCGGGCTACTCACCTAACACAACCTTAACGCCTGACCATTGCTGGGACCGAGCTGCTAATGACCCAAGCTCCGGACATTAACCCATGCTACAATTGTAACATTAAATTTAATTGAATCGACATAGCGACATGTGCCTAATGTTACTGTAACACTAATTAGGGGATTCACATGAACGTACATGAACGCGCAGCTGGACCGGATTGTAAACAATGGGCTGGAGATCAACACAGAGAGAGGGTGTGTGAGGTCATGCTATACTCCAGATGAAATTACACCTCTAGTTCTTCACATAGAGATTTTTTAATTCTTTTAATCTAGAAATGATGAATTTCCGCTTATTGCCCCTTTAAGTAGACAGCAATTTCTGATGAGGAGCTCAACTGAAAGTGGAACCTATCTATGCTCTCTTCAAGGCCAGACTCCATTAACGTAAACAGTAATTTTAACTCACTGACCAAGGAAGCTGCTGGTCTACCACTGCCTCGATCGGGGTTTATGTTATTGTGTGACTCTGGTGAATGCAAACTAACTCTTCAAAGGTCGAGTGTGTAGGATGTAGTGGCATCTAGTGATGAGGTTGCAGATTGCAACCAACTGAAACTTTTCCCGTGTGCCAAGCGTGTAGGAGAACTATGATGGTCGACGCAAAAATGTGTATGGCCCTGTCTGCTAACGTACTTACTTTTACTTACTATGTAGAGGAGCTGACAAACTATAAGAAGTAGAAGTGTAACAAAACACATTTGTATTGAACCGTTTGGTACGAGGCTTTTAGTTCGGTGTGCATTACAAACTGAACTATCCTATTACATTTGGTAAATAAAACAGCTTAAACTGTGTTTAATATAATGTTCTTAGTGTCACTGTGCTGAAAAAGAAAACCCAGATGAAGCAACGGGCAAGATGCTGTCAGTCCCTCCCACCCCAAAACCAACACATTCTTCTCCAGTCAGACACACTGGGAGTGAGCTACACTACGCTAGCTCCATGCAAGATGGTAATACCATTACCAGACCAGAAATAAAAGGTCCTCTGATAACCTGCAGATCTGGGGTCTCATTTATAAAACAATGCATAGGATCCATACTACAAAATGTACGTACAAACAAAAGCCCAAAATGGTGTACGCCAAAAAATATTTGACAGTTTCTACAATCTAGATTCCACCTCACCACTGGCATTGCTAATTACCCATTTCCAAAATGTTCGCAAGCATGGGTCAAAGTTTCTCTCATTAGGTCTGTTTTTATATAACAAACTTTTGCATTGAAAGGCCTCATTTTGTGCATACACAATGTTTATAAATGAGACCTCTGGTGTTTGGAGACACTTTGGTTTTGCTGTAAATTATGAGGATGATGGCATGAGAGAGTGGTGGATTGAAAAAACAAACAAACACGGTAAGTCACATCTGCTACATAACAGTAGGTTACATCAGTGGGAATACTTAAAACATGTCAACTCATTTAAGCTGAAATCACCCCTGTGTGTTAACTGGTGGAACTACACCAAAACAGGGAGCAACACAAACACTACATGCTACAGAGCATTAAGGCAGCCATTCCCAACTAATTCAAACAGGGCAAAAGAAATCACCGTGGTGATTGGAACATTATCTGATATAGATATGAGACCCAACTCTGTAGTGTAAAACACAGGCTTTACGAACATGCTTAATGTATTCAAGCCCCGTTGCAATATTCTTTCATGACCCATTTCAGCCAGAATGTAATTTCTACTTTGCACAAAAACACAAAAGCCCAAAATAGGTAAGTTTTTATTAGGGCTATGCAAATGATTGATTTTTTAAAAACGTGTGTAATTGCTGACTTTAATAGTTAATTTTTATTGTATGTTTAAAATTCAGCATTTGCACTTTTCAAGAGTTCCAGTTTAATTGCTTTCTTTGATTCATACTGTGTGTGAAGCTATTCTCTGCAACGGTAAGGCATGTTACTGTTCACAATACACCACCGTGAAGATGTCCCCTAGACCCAAGTATGCAGTCAGTTGCCACCCATTTAGCAATTGCTGTAGATAACTTCCTTGATTTATTTTCGTCCACAGGTCAGTGGTGATTCCCACACTACAAAATAGTGCTTTGCTGCTGATCAGTCTGATTAGCTGCACCTGTATGTTCAGCTCATAGGGGGTCGCTAAAATTCAAAGTACTTTGGTGATATTTTAATTCCACTTCACACAAGGTGCATATTACTCTTGACTTGTCAAGTGAGCTGTCTGGGAGTTTTTTTAAAGTGAAATGAGCCATTCAAAAGCACGGTGGTGTTGTTACTTTCCATCACAGCATCAGCAGGAAAACAGGAGCACGCAATTAATGTGATTTAAAAAAAAAAAAAAGAAAGTTATATTTGGACCTTAAAAGCATTGCAATTAAGCCGTTAACCCTGATAGCCTTATTTTTTCTTATTTTGTTCTTAAGAAAATTTCTCTGGCATTTCAGAAACAGGTATGTTTCTTTTGATTTTATTTAACTACAATACTACATTTTAGATTTTAAAAGGAGCTGTTTTTGTTTTATATGCTGCTTAGAAGACATCCCAGAAGATGGGTTACTCAAGTATAAATCCATCATTGTTCAAAGTCAAAAAACATCATACTTGATGTTTTTATAAATTAATGAATTAAAATAACATAAGATAAAAGATTAAAGAAGTTAAAGTCAAGGAAATTTCTCTGACATTTCTTCTTTTTGTCTGTATCTAAAACATACTGTAATGTGACACCACTGTCTTGCATTGAACCAAACCAAAAAAAAAACCTTTCATTAAGATATAAGATATTAACACTATTAAGAAGTTTAACAAAACAAGAAGTGTGTACCGCCAGTTTTGCCCAGCAAACACTGACCATTGCAGTCAGTCGCTGACTATTTGCAGTTTACATCTGAAGATGATACGACATGACTTGATGTGACCTTATGTCCGCAGCTGTGATGCGTCATCTCCCTGCTCATGGCTCCTTCACTGTGAGAGGATTGAGGTTAACTCAGATCTGCTGACAGGCTGCATGTTACTTAAAGTTGCCACAGAGTGAGGAGGGAGCATGCTTGTCACATGATAACTCCTCTCACCAGATTAATCTTTCTTTAAAAACACCCTGATAGATGACCAAGATATCACTCTGATACTCTTGCAGAGACCATGAAATGTGATTATCTCATTTAATGGACTATGCAGATTGAAAAGTGCAAACTCTGTGCTTCAAGCAGACTAAAGCAAACCCTCCTCTGAGGTTATGTACAGGTTGACCAAGGCCTGGATGTGACCTTAGATAAGTCGATAAGCAGTGAGACAGTGGTGGATCACTGTAGTGTATTAGTGCCATGAGAGCATGACTGCGGCGACTCTGACAGCAGCACACTAAAGGGAGCATTTACTTGTGTCATGTCACAACAGCGTCCGATCACTGCCGGGGCCAGAGTTGTCAGATGTGGTTCGGGCTTGGCTGAGGGCTTGATGTGACAGAGTCATGCACACAGGAGGGAGCTTAGCATGCTAGTGAATACCAGGACATGTACTAATAAAGTGTTTTATCTAAGATGTGCTTAAATGCTCCAAGAAACCTCTTAGATAGACTTCTAAGGCGAGGTGACGTACTGAAAGATTTCTCACACAGCCGGAAGACAGGTACCGTTGTCATGGCAACACTGCTCCTGCTCAGGTACATCAAACACTGATTGAAGTCAAAACATTTATTGCTGTTGATGTTTTTATTGTGTGACTATTAAAAATATCTCGTCAATTCTGAGGAATGTTGAGGCCTTACTTGAATGAAGCAGAGAAGCTTGTTAGATAAGATGCGCCAAAATAACTGCTGAAAAAACAGGGGTGAGCGAATATACTGAATATACTTGATGTATCACAGCTTGTTCCACATGGAAAGTATAAAATGTATAGTATAAATGGTCGTTCTTTTTATGACACTGGCATTAGACTCTCTTCAGCGTTTCGGTTTTCTCGCTTTTTGCTATGGCTCTCACAGACACACACACAAAGAAAGACTCACAAACATGATATGTCACACACACACTCCTCTGCCCATCCAGATCACTTCCCCCAGAGCAAAAGCATGTGAGCAGGTAAGGTTAGTTTCTCACCTGCAGGGATCCAGACCGCTACTGTTTTGCAACTGTAGAGCACCAATGCGACTTGCAGATATAAATAAATGGACTGGAGAGCTGTTAGTTTGTTCCAAGCTTACAGTCAATAAATCATTATGTTTTATGACACAGTGGTAACAGTTTAACTGAATGAGATTAACGATAGCATGACCAGAGGAAGCGTGTGTCTTAGTACCTGTAGGGCCTAGACCACGACTATTTTGTGACCATGGAACATTAGTGTGGCTTGCAAATACTATTAATATATGAACTAGAGAGATGTTAGTTTGTTTCCAGCTTACACTCAATAAATCATTGTTTATGGCGCAGTGGTAACATTTAAACTTAATAAGATTAACAATAGCTTTACCAGAGGAAGCATGTGTCTTGGTACCTGTAGGGCTCCAGACCATGTCACATTTTGTGACCACAGAGCACCAGTGCGACTTGCAAGTACAATTAATAAATGAACTGGAGAGATGTGTGAGCGTGTCTCCAGCTCATAGTGAAGGTTACAGCTATAACCAGTTTAACTTTCTGCTAACCGCCAACATCTGACTGTTCACTGAAAGCTTCAAGTTTACAGGAAAAAGCCAGGTAGCTACTTCATTTAGCTTTATTGTTACTGTAGTTTGTAGTGTAAATATTGTGATGTATATGATGTATTGTGATATAAACATATTTCAATATTATTTTTAAGCCATATCGCCCTGCCCTATTGCAAAATAAATAAGACCCAGTATGAAGCCACACATGGCAAGAAAAAACACACATAAAACTCTAAAATGCATCATAGAATCTGCACCGTTTAGAATTCGTATGTGCGCCAGATTACAACAGAAGTCATTTAAGGTTACCTTTCCTACAGAACAGGTCTATACCTTGTCCTTTTATGTAACACACTAAATAGCCTTGTGTTATTTATTTTATTTACACGATGGCATGTCATCTCTGTCTCTACATGGTTGTGCGTTTACAATTCTCCTCTGCTCTCTGTATCGCTCACGGCAGAGTTCCACCCCAATGCACACACGGGGTCCAAACCTGACGCGAGCCCAACGCAGTTTGTTACCTGACATAGTTATTGTTATGGACAGTGTGTAAATGTCCATCAAAGGGCTGCTGTTACACAGTCACATAAATAAGAAATTCCAGCACTTCACTAGGCCACAGCACAACACAGCAACATGTCAAGTGGGCCGAACCCAAGCAAAATTTTTCATTTGTTATCTGAAGGTCTGTGTGCCAACGTAGCAGTGTCAGCAGAACGGCACAGAGGTCTTCGAGGACCACCACTGACAATAACCTTGTATTTTTTGGTTCATACAGGGTACCCAACTTCATGAATATATAGTCTATAACTACAAACATCCCTGCAATATGATAATCTCAATCATAATTTTGGCTTCCCACAATTAAATGAACATGATCAACTGCAATACTAATGTTAAAATGTGTGCTCCACTCACAGAAAACTCCGCTTCATATCAAATCAAGTGCTTCCTACACTAACAGCCAGCCTCCACTGTTGGGGAGCTGCCATGCTGCTGCACGTGCATCCTTAGGGGCAACCTGTTAAAAACTTTCCTGAATGTTGGGGCTACAGTCTAGAGAAGAAGAGTAAAACAACAGAGCAGACGCACAAAACAAAATGTCTGGAGCAGAGGGCGAAGAGCCTGTCCGACAAAATGGATCATCTGTTGTTCGGAATAATGACACTAACTTTTAGGGCTGTACCCAACTCAGAATTATGTCAGTCGAATCAGATTTGGCTGTTCAATACGAATATTCGATGATGCATTTTTATTTTTATTTTTTTTCCCAAAGTTTGAACAGGTTCAGCGGGACATTCAGTGTGACAGTGACATTCATGTAATATAATAAACAAGCTAAACCTGCTAACAGCAAATCAGAAACGTGCAACAACAATTTTTGCCAACACTACATCAAACTGTAAATTCACCACTTCTAAGCAAAAGAGAGAAGATAATGTTATCTCAGAGCCTTATGTTGCAAAGTCTCTCCTGGTGTGGGCCGCTGCATTGTATTTGTAGCTGCTTAAACCAAAGAGTAGTGTGAAAGTAGAGAGAGCTCACTCTACAGCAAAATCTGGGGACCAAAGCATCCCCACAAGTACACAGCACACTGAGTCAAGCACTCATTTTTTATTTATTTTTTATTTTTTGGCTAGACTTGAAGCAATCTCAGTCGTCCAAGCAGTCTGCAACTGATGATTCCAAATGCCTGTCGGAGGCAGCCCTACTAACGTTACCTTAGGTTACCTCACTGAATCCCTGTCCTTATCCAGCATCAAATCAGGCATGCGTAACAACGACACTGTTCACCATGTCACCGTATCCATTGAGTTCTCAAAGACGGACTGGAATAACCAATTTAATCACGTATGGCCAAATATATGTGCCCAATAAAAACTGTTTTCATTTGACTGCATTCTGTGATGGCAGTTTATTTTGAAATAGCTTACAATTTAGGTGCAGTTTTATTTATATTTTACTTCCTGAAGATGCAGTGAAGGAAAAAAGTGAGAGCAATTCTCCATTGATTAAATTTTTGGTTAAACTCTTTGGTATAATTTTACCTATATTTTGCCTCTAGGAGACACACTGAATACAAACCGGTCTTATTTTGATGCAAAGAGTTGTACATCTGTGGGAATGTAGCACAACATGGAAGTTAAATGGTCTAAAATATTATGCCTAAATCGTAATAAATAATCTCAGTATTGATCAATATAATCCAGTTTCACTGGGACCCACTTAAATGACCACTTGTGGGTCCCGGGGACTTACTTCATTGTAAACCTATCAACATCAACATCAATGCACTACAATCAAGTAGATGGAACTAGTTTAGGTGTGTGTATTGGCTTTAAAAATGACTTAAACTGCTGAAATAACGAATCCATTATCGATTTATTTTCATGCCATTGACAAATTGATCAGTCAAATTGTGTCAGCTCTACTTTCATGACACTAAGCTGAATACTTTGGGATTTTGAACTACGGGTTGGACAAAACAATACATCTGAATTTGTCAACTTGGGCTTTTGGATTTGTGACGGAATTGTTTAACTGTTTTCTGAAATTTTACAATGATATGGGCAAAACAGTAGCAGTATTTTAGTGCAGACTTTTTCATTGATTCAGTATACAGTACATTACAGTATCTGTGTATATCTGTAGCTTCCTGATGCAACTTAAAAAGGTTAATTGACTCTGCAGCTTTAAGAACCACAGTGATGCATTTTTTCATTTAGAGCCTCGTAACAACTGTTCCAACCACCTGCCTCAACAAGAACAAAACTAAAATAACAACCACTTCATGAATATTTACGTGCACTTAGAAAATGACCCCAAAATGACAAAAAAAATAATTGTCAGATGTGGAGATAGACTATGATGATGGCTGCGTTAGTTGCTGCTTTTCCAGCACTGTGAAGCCCATGATGATTAGTCTAATGCCTGTTTATCACTGCAAACCGTGTCTGGATTCAAAAGACCAGATCTGAGAGCAAATCCATCATTGCATGAAAGGCTGCTCCACCTCTGCAGGAGATACTGATACCAACACACAGCCCTCTCTCTCTCACACACACGCATTCTTGTTAGCATTCTCTTCTGTATCCCACCTACTGACATTGCTATTGATTACAGTCGGGGACTTTAATGACCCTGCACAATGAGCAACCACCATAAATGCACAATTTCTTCTTCCCCAACCCCAGGGTAGACTGTCTGGCCCTGTGGGAGTCTGTCAGAGGCTTATCAGGATGAAGAATGCCATTGTTTTAGGTTTGGCACATTATAAAAGTAGATATGTTGTATCTGCTGATGTAAACCCTGTTTACCCAACATAGGAACAATAACTCGAGTGTGTACATAAAGATAAATACAAAACCATACACCCTGCAGCAACAAACCACAAAGTCTAAAACCAATTTAACTCAGTAATGAAAAAAAAAAAAAAAAAAAAATCTTGAAAATTTTGAAAATTAAACCTTATTAGCAGGCTTGGGCTGTATTTATTTCTTGATACCTTCATACTTTAAGTTTCACCTTGGTATATGGGAAATGACAGCATTTGTGTGCGGCACTACTGCAGTCTCTGTCTGCTGTTGTTTACAGTCCTATAACATTATCCCCACCACTCGCAGTCACCATGTTTGCCAGCTCAGCTGCCTGTTTCATCGGTAGAGACTAACCTCTGGTGTAACATTATGTGCACTACTTACAATATATCCTAAATGAAGCCTCTCAGTATGAGAAAGATAAATGTCAGAAATCTAACATTGTTTTCAAACACAAATTGCCATCCCTGTCTAGACACATGGAGGTAACCACAGGACATTACAGATGATATGGTGAGGAAATTTTCCCAAAATAAATATAATGGTAGGGGAAACACTGATGTTTCAATAAATGTTAATAAGAAATATTTTGGTACTCATATTGTTTAAATGGCCTCATTAACCAAATAATGGAAAAATAATCGATAATCCAAAAAAAAAAATTCTTAAACTAACTGAAAAAAATAATCATTAAACTAATCGAAAAATTAATCGTTAGATTAGTCGATTAATCAAAAAAATAATCGCTAGATTAGTCGCTAGAAAAATAATCATTTGGGACAGCCCTAATCAGATGCTCTCTTTCCACACTGGATCCGTTAAATATGAAACTCCATCACGTCATGTAAACAAACCACTTACGTAGCAGCTGAGGTTTCAGAGTAATCACTGAAAAAATGGGTGAGTACGTACGTCCTTATTATTCATATTCACATCCTATAGATAACTCCTCATTTCAACCTCATGAATCAACCATTCCTCATCCATTCCTGTGTTTTCAACGGGGTGACAGGAATTGCATTAGCATTAGTTCAGGCAAGACACAGTGTCAAGCTCAGCTCACATTCCAGCTACATCAGCTGATCTCAAGCAGCCCAATCAACTGATAGATCAGCTGATTGATGAAAGGCAGTCAGCTGATAGATCACATGATTCCTTTCTATGCAACCAATTGGCAAATCTCATTCAGGGCACCCCATTTAAGCCCTCCGTGCCTTAGGCATTCCATGTAGGCACATGGAAGGGCAGGGAGGTTTGCTCCCTCCTTCTCAAACTTTCTGCGTAGACCTACCAAAGGCATAGAGGCCCTTGAACAGAGGCATACCGCAAAATATAATACAGCAAATAGAAATAAAGTTTTCTTTGACTAAAGTGGTCCTGACTGAAGTAAAATAGCAACGGGGTGTCCAACAAAAGTTTTGCTCAATAGGGAGTGCTGCATCACGCTGCTTTGCTCAAGGGCAAAAAATAGAAAACAATGCAATCAAACTGATTTAGTCACTGCCACTCACTCCCGTCGCATCCAGTTTGGACACGGTGTTAGGGTTGGGAATCTCTAGGCACCTCATGACTCGATTCCGATTCAGAAGATTACAATGCAAAATGGTCAGTGCATCCTGATACATAAAAATTTTGTTTTTCATCCATGATAAATTTTTTCTCACTGTGTGACTTCTAGCTACTTTTCAAACAAAGTATATTTGTAATGATCCATAATTAAAATAAACAGTGGTTCCCCAACCATTGCCTCAGGGGGATCACAGTGCATCCAAAAACTGTTTCCCCTCACACCCCTATAATTTATGCAGAGAATGTGTGAAAGGAGGGAGGACATTTTTTTTCATTCTTCAAACTACCTCTGTGTGAAGAATCAAGTACCACACAATGAATGCCTTGAAGGAGAGACTGTCTGAAAGTGTGCACTGCTATCCTTATTTGTACAATTCATCATTTCTCTTCCCTCTCTGTGACAGGCTCTTCAACCCGCCTTCAAGTGTGTTTATTCAAAACAAGTGTAAACATTTATAAATTTTGGTCGTGTCCTACCTAGTTCTTATTAAGCATACAGAGACCTCATGACCCGGGCTGACTTTACCAGAATGCCCATGCCAGATTGTCCTTTATAAGAAAAAAAGTTAGTTAAACTGACTTAAGGTGGTTTGACCCATATGTTTCAGTGGCTGTCAGTAAAAATTATGGGACAACTCACTGGTGTGGTTTGTGGAAAAGGGGGATGTCAGGTGTGGTGTCAGCGCTACATGGTTACAGAGAGTTTTCATGGTTTTTGTCCGTGTTCAGCTCATCAGCATGTAACAAAGGTCTTCATCTTCTGGGCTCAGCTGCTGCTGTTTCTGCCAGCGTGTTCCTCTGTGGCAGCAGCATGCACATTTTAATCACTTGCTGGCAGACAAAAAAAGGGGAGTGGGAAAAAAAAGATGAGAAATATCTGCTGCTTCCTGAGAGATGGACGAAAAGGGAGAAGCCCCTTTGGGCTAAATAGAGGGAGAGTGGAGAGAGTGTGTGTTCTTGTTGACTCTGCAGCAACAAATATTAATAATGAGAGATGAAAGATATCATTCACCTTGTAGAGTGAGGAGTGGGGACCGCTGGGCATTTATTGCCTCTGCCAAACAATGGCATGTGTGAAAGGCTTCCTGTAGAGGCAACACCTTTGACTCCACATTGTAAGGGCTTGTGGAGATTAAAGTACAAACAAGAGAATGGAAAGTCTACTAGAGCACAGGAAAGTGCATAGTGCACATACATCAGAAGACTTCTCTGATTCTACCTTAAAAAAACTGCTGTGTGTATTTTAACAATTCCATATAATTAATAGGGTTGGGAATCACCAGAGAATTCACAATACCATATCATCCCGATATGTTGCGATTTGCTAAGTATTGTGATAAAATATATTGCGATTATTACCTTTTTTTATCTGTCAATTATGTCCATCAAGGAAAACTTAATCAACATCTTTATTATCTAATAAGATAAAGTTTACAGTCTATTCATCTCACCTCAGTCATTTTTTGCAACATAAAAAAATGTATCTTGTGCACTGAAAAAGCAACTGATATATATATATATATTATTGTAGTAGGCTACCTAAAGTTTAATTTGTATTTCATTTATATATATATATATATATATATATATATATATATATATATATATATACATATATACATATATATATATATAT
>NC_065523.1:5594797-5598504 GCF_006386435.1 Epinephelus moara | reverse complement strand
CGTAATAAACGTGATGCAAATAGACATTGACAAGCAAAATTATTTAATGAATTTGTATCCAAAATGTACAGAAAGGTAAAATCATCAAGTTTTGAAAAAGTATTGCAATTTAATTTTGTCTTTAATGTTATTATCTTATATATATTATCTTTGCAATATGATTATCTTATATAATGTTATTACTATCCTAAAACATTCTCCAGGTCCTCTATTTCCACCCTGCCCAGCAGTGGTACCATGGCGAACGATCCTGGCTAGTTTTATGCCGTGGGCAAACCATCCCTCGGCGTAACGTAACAAACCTAATAATAATGCCGTCCCAGCGTCCACTCCACTAACTTGACATGGAAATGAGCGGTAGTCTAGAAAACTGATGAGTTTTGGGGGTTTTTTTTGTTTTTTTTGGAGGACGCCCTCACATAGATTGCGTCCTGGGCGGTCGCCCACATTGCCCATAGCAAAAACCGTCCCTGCGAACGGTCCCTAACTGCGGGGAGAATGGAGCAGGCTTCCCCCAAGGTCCGCTGCTTTTCCCGGTCCGTCTCCTACACACTTTGACTTATTTCCACGCTGCCGACAGTGGGACTTATATTCATTGTGCCGACAGTGGCTTGGAAAACCGCCCAAAACCGTGTCACACGGGGAAGAGGGAAGGGGGAAGGCGGCTGGAGTTCCTCCAACATTTGCGGTTAGATTATCATATTTTTTTATTGACAAAAATATAGGCTGATATTTTTATGCGCACATGTGCCCCTAAATATTTTTTACAGTTCGCACACACCTATTTGTAGTCGCAAATGCAAGTGAAACACTCGCACTGTCGAGCCCTGTCAGGGCAAATGTACAATATGCTGCTGAGCTCCCATGTTTCCTGTGTGGGAATTTGATTAAACATGAATAATTTTAAGAATATGCAACAAATAAGCATATAACTTGTGATTATAAAACAATGGAAGGTGTTTCTATTAGATTATGACAGCAGGACCCTCAGGATGACAAAAAAAGGCAGGACCCATCATAAGGCTTATCATGTCAGTATGTACTGTGCGACAGTAGTGTATATTCCCAAACAGATTTGAATTTAATTAGCACAAGCCAGTTAACACACAGTAGCCTGAAGAATCCCTAGAGGTAACTGAGCTAGGTGGCCAATTTAAGTCCTGCACAGAGTGCGGATTGGTAGAATGGATGTTACAAGAATACGTATTAAAGGGTACTGCATCGATTTTACACCAAAGTGTGTTTACAAGTCTTGGAAAGTACTTCTGCATATGTAACAAAAAAAAAATTTTTGCACAGAGCCATATGCAAAGTCAGTGCAAACTGAGGTTGCAACTAACTATTACTTCCACTGTCAATTAATCTGTCAATTATTTTCTTGAAGAATTGATTTTTTGTTAAGTCTATAAAATGTAAGAAAATGATAGATGTCTATCAGTGTTTCCAAAAGCCTAAGATGATTGCCTCAAATGTCTTGGTTTGTCGACAACCCAAAAACATTCATTTCCTGTCATAGGAGAGTAAAGAAACCAGAAAATATTCACATTGTTGGCACGTCATGGGTATCAGCCAATATTGGCTTAAAATGAAATACTGGAATGGTCAACATGCTATTAATATCAGATTATCATCTATCTGAGCTCTAAGACTTAACATCAGTACTGTACAGAGACTGAGGTTGCAACGGTATGAGATTTTAATGGTGTGAAGACCATCTAAAAAAAAAAAAGTTGTTTCATGGTACCACGGTATTACAGAATAATTATCATTATTATAACCTGTCAGAATGACCCTTAAAATAATTAAAACAGAAGGCTTATTTTTGGTAAAACAAAAGTTTTATTACTATATATGACACTTGAAACCATTTTGTTATTGGAAGTATGTGTAAAAAGTGTCCTTTTTGAAAATGAAGTTGAGTGTTTATGTGCAGTTGCTTTTTCTTTTCCAATATCATAGATAAACAAATGTTCCTTAAAAAGATGAGGACTTGAAGAAAAGTGAGCAAAGCCATTGGACTATGTGGTCAGTTCCAAAACTATGTATTTGTTACTTTACTACGAACTAGGGATGGGCAGCACAGGCAAAAACACTATTCGAAAATCATGGCAACTATTCAACGATTTTTCGAATAATCGCACACTATTTCATGTAGTTTTTATCTGCTGGAGGGTCGCATAGGGGAGCATAGCGCGACAAAAATAGAAGAGCCACGTAAAATAGAGAGTTGTCGCGTGACAGACGGGGGTTGTCGCGCTGCTCCCGTTGCCGGTGGAGTCGCTGTAATTGATTAACAGGGGGGGCGAGATGCTACGG
The DNA here is from genome assembly GCF_006386435.1 of Epinephelus moara. NCBI lineage: Eukaryota > Metazoa > Chordata > Actinopteri > Perciformes > Serranidae > Epinephelus > Epinephelus moara. The sequence continues at coordinate 5,596,188 of NC_065523.1, read as the reverse complement.
GACTCGCGCTGCAGACGTGTCGCGCCGCTGAGCCTGGCCGTACGGTCCCTCGCCGCCTCCTGCGTGCCTTGCTCTCAAATGACTGTGCATACTTGTTGTAGATTTGTGATACGCAACCTTTGCCTCACAGAGTTTGCACTGCACCTCATTTTCGTTTATTTTGTCTAAGTTGTTCCACACAGAACTTTTTGATGATTGTAGTAGTCTCTGCATGTTTCTCCTGTTTGTAGAAGAGCATCAAACTAGCTGGTAGCCCATCTCACACCGCTGTAGCAATCCTATACTGCCCTCGTGCGGTTAGGAGCTGAATTGCATGTCAAATAAAGGGGGGAAATAAGACGGCGCATAGCAAAAGTCGCATTAAAAAATCGATTTTTCAAAATAAAACAACTATTCGAAAATCGTGACCCATCCCTACTACAAACCAAGGTAGTACTAACATTTATGCTAGCTGCCTTCCCCAGTTAGTTAGCAGAACCATTGGAACTGGCACTCCAGAGGCTGTATTTGCATGAGTAATGCAAGGCAAAAATTTTGATTTGCAGTTGGTGTGTGCACACCTTTAAAGACATTGTTTTTTAGACACCTGTTAGCAGTGCATAGAGAAATTCTCTCCCATGGTTTGAGTCATCCGATTAGCTCTTCTGATCAGCCTTTATAGAGATCACAGATCAAACTATTTAGAACAAATATTAGCTGATAAAGATCAGTAGCCGATTGATAAGAGCACCCTTACTGCCTGGACCACTATTTTATTCTTTAAATAATGGTCCAGTGAAATGTAAAATAGACCTAATTTTTAGAAAATTGCAAGAAACTGGTACTATATTCTAGTGCTGCAGGATTAATCTAATCGCAGTTGCAATCGCGATGTCAGGCTGTGCGATTACATAACCTCATAAAAGGCTGCGATTTGCGATTTAATGTAAATAAATGTTAACGTGTGTGCCTGTGAACGTGACTACCTCTGCTGTAGTGTGTGGAGTTTGTAGACATCACGCCCACAAGCTATCCTGGTGCGTGCAGCACGTATGGTCACCTGACTACCCGGCGTGCAGTTGTGACCTACATGGACGCTGAAGAAGAGCATGAGCACGACCATGAACAGGCTGAGTTGGTGGCAAAAAAAAACGCAACGTCTATTACAGTGGTTCCCAAACTTTTTGTGCCCAAGGCACACCAAAGGACAAGTAAAAATCTCAAGGCACACCTATTGTGCCAAATAGCCTTTATAACATGTGTTATCACTCATATCATGTAAAATATCTGTAAATGTGCATAATTATTTACTAATGCCAAATAAAATGTGACAAAGACAACTATATTACTCATGAAATATTTATAAATGAAATATTTCAAAAATTAATTTGAAACTTCATCAAATTAGGCTT
>NC_065523.1:5587087-5587230 GCF_006386435.1 Epinephelus moara | reverse complement strand
GTTCTCTCGTCTAAAAGTCAATACGTTTTTTGAATGGGATTTTGGTAAAATGCCTCAAATAAGGTCTGTGGTTAACAAAAGCTTAAGCGAGTTTCGGGTTTTGTTCTACGACATAAAACACGTCAGTAAATACCCTACTTGTG
>NC_065523.1:5580317-5587064 GCF_006386435.1 Epinephelus moara | reverse complement strand
TAAGGTCTGTGGTTAACAAAAGCTTAAGCGAGTTTCGGGTTTTGTTCTACGACATAAAACACGTCAGTAAATACCCTACTTGTGAATTTTGAAGCTCTTACATGTTGTAAAAAAGGCGGTTGCTAACAAGTTGCTCAATACGACTACAAACCCTGTCGGGGACATTAAACGTCATCACCCCCGAATAGGCGATACTGCTGGCAGTCTGCCATTACAGCTTCTTATTTAGCTTAAACAGTCTGATTTCCCCATTATACAATATTTTTAAAATAAAGCGGCCGAAATCAGTTGAAAGCTTAGTGGCGGTGACGTCTAGAGTCATGCGACTGTGGAGTAGTCATGTAGTCCGTTAAAGCCTAACGTTAGCTTTTTACTTCTGGCGATCGCATTTAAGTTTCAAATGTGGTATGAAAGGTGTTCATATGTGAAGATTATCTCGCTGAACAAAACCTGTAAGTATCATAAACTTGTGTTAGCCACAGAGCTTATTTTCTGACATAATCCAAAACGCAATGCAAAAATCACATTCACTTTCTCTTCCAGGAAACAGCGCGATGCTAAACTTCCAGGTTTTGACGTCAGCCCTGGCACACTCTATAGAAACATGTTTGTGACGAACAGAGATCTTTCTCAGATGTTTTTCATGCAAAAGTTTAGAGGTTGTTTCCTAAATTTGTATGATTGTATTTGTGCTCATTCAAAGATATTATAATGAAGGTCTTAATTACTTTAAAACAGTTTGGTTATTTTTGTGTGGTGAATATTTATTTCTTTCCCTGGCACAAAAGGGGGAATAAATTAAAACAAAAACAAAATAAACATAAAAATATTGGAGTCAGTATCGGCTATTAGCCAAATTGTTATTTTAAACATCCGTATCAGTATCAGCCCAAAATTTCAAAGTCAGGGCATCCCTAATTTCTTTAATATTTCACAATGCCTGCAAAATTATATTACCATTTCCACAGCACCAAAGTGTTAATATCTTAACAAGTCTGTATAAGCCCATGTACTACAGCACTTTCCCACAAGCTTCACAGAATCTGGGAACATAGGCCCATGGGTGGGGATGGATCCCTATAACATACATTCTAGAGCAAACACAACAGAAAGATTTTTCTATTGCAGAGTTACTTCTTTGTTGTGAAACAAGCAACAAGAACTACTAACTTTGGATTTGGTGTGGTATTACAAGTATTTCATATAAAAGCAGTAAAAAACAAAAATGAACCCTCGTCCAAACCCCTGAATAATTATGCGCAGGTGGAATACTAAAATGTAAACTTCTAAGCACAGATTTTTCAATCTGTTTATCCAACACATAGACCAAATCACAGTGATTGTTTATGGTAATTTCCTGAGGGAAAATCCCCGTTTGACGTATTTTAGCCAACTAAAAAAGGCCCAACTACAAAAATCAATATCAGTTTACATGTATGCTACACCAACTGACAGCCCTTTCTGACAGGCAACTGACGCATCATCTCAAAGCAACCAGATTCCATTGACAAAAACAGTTATTTATGAACATAGACAATGCTGTTTTATGGCTGCCTCAATCAATTAGTGTGTAAGGTAAGTCAGTGAAAACAATAGCGTACACTTAAAATGATAATGACTTTTTTAGGTAGCTTTAATACATTGCTGCGACCCTATCCACAGCAGTACATTGCTTAACTTCTGTGCCAGTAGATCTGGTTTATAAAGCAACACAATATCTAAAATAAGCACAGCAGAACCATCATGTAGGTCTGACCACCATGTTTATCTATATATATATTCACACATTTTAGAACAGAAAGAACAAGTTTGCCGATTTGACATATCTCCACAATTCAAAACAATTGCCACCTTAAAATGTTCGTGTGACATCATTGGTGGCTAGGTCTATAGAACTAAACCGTGACCAACGCGGCTGGTAACCACAGAGATGTCATGATGATGATGATGATGATAATATCATTTATGACAAAAATCACTGACCAGCACGAAGACTATCATTGGAGTTCACAACATGAAACCACATCATCCATTCCACAGCTGTTAATGTTACTAACAAAAACACATTATTGAGAAATCCTCAATCAAACTAGAAGGGTTGAGTTCATTTTAGAGCTGATATATAGACTAGGTTTAGTGGAGCAAAATGGCAAGACACCTACAACAACCAAAATAATTTGCTCATGTTCTTCTTATTGATTTTAGCTCTGCTTTTAACACTAAGCAAATTGGCACTCTTTTAGAACAACTTTTAAAGGTGATTGTGAATGGTGGTCTCATTGTATTAGAAGCTTTTTAACTGACTGCCCTCGGAGAGTTTTAATGAATGGGGTCTACTCAGACAAGCTTGTTTTAAATACTAGAGCACCTCAGGGCTGTGTGCTGTCACCACTGATGTTTTCCAAACCTGCAAATTCAATGACTGCCCACAGCAATAATGTCAGGCTGTTTAAATATGTGGATGTGGCTCTGGTTGTTCTTCTTCTGAAAGATAATGCCATGTATGAAGAGGTTTACTTCAGCCAGGTCACCGTTCTTCAGAACTGGTCTCAGGCAAGTAAACTGGAACTGAATGTGGCCAAAACAAGAGAACTCATCATACAAACAAAACCAAATGGAACCAGTCATATCCTCCCTGTCATACTCAATAACCAGCCTGTAGAAAAAGTAGAACAATTTAAGTACTTGGGCACAAATATTGATCAAACCCTAACTTTTAATGAAAATTCAGACAGCATTTTTAAGAGAGCCAATCAGCACCTGTTTTTAAATCAGGAAGCTGAAAAGCTTAGGTGATTACCAACACATACCTGAAATAGCATACAGAGGCCTGGTTAGAAGCATTTTATCATTTCACATTACAGCATGGTATGGCAACCTGAGTGCAAAGAGAAAGAGAAAAAAAACAAGCTTTCTAGGATTGTCAGTATTAAAGGGAAGGTGATTGGCAAGTCACAGACACAACTCAGCAATATATTTGACAATGCTGTACACAGGAAGGCCAAACATATAATTGCCAATGCCTCGCATCAATTACTCCCACAGTTTGAGCTGCTCCCATCTGGGCGTTGCTTTAGGGTCCCAAGAACCAATCGCAACATTATATACGAAGTCCTTTATTCCCTATGCCACACAGCCAATGAACACAGAATGAGTGTATCAGGGAACACTACTATTTTATAAGATGCTCTCTTATTATTTATGTAACTTATTACTCCTACCTGCCTATTCGCACTATTGTATCATATATATTTTTAAATTGTACGTTTTTTATGGTGTATTGTATTCAGTGTCTACATGTACCTTTTATGTTCTGAGAGAAGCTAAAGACAAATTTCCACTGAGGTGGACAATAAAGTGAAGGAAGAAATGACGAAATGTGGAGATTGGGCTAAATTAGGAGTCACCTGATGTCAATCACTAAAAAAAATCTACTCCAGTACACTCAATGACCAGCAGGTACACATCCAGTCACATCTTCCACAGAGGGACATTTATCTCAAGTCTACCCAAGAGAGACGGACAATACAGGTTTTGAAATTTATCCAGCCAGAGAAATAGGGCAAACACTCGTGAGTTAAAGTCAGTTCCCCTCATGGCAGGCTACAGCACGGGCTTCAACTTAACGTGACGCAAAAAAACAACTTCACCATAAAGCCTAAATTACACGTGAAGCCCTTCATCATCATCATCATCATCATCACCTCAGCAGCTCGTCAACTTCGGCTGAAACACCATGAATCTCGGTGGAGACACCCCGGCAGCCAGTCGCCTCAGCCAACGGCCACGAGTTAATAAAGTAACACATTTGTATCCAAGTGTCGGTGAGCAGACAGTTAGACAGGAGAAGGCAACCTGCGCCTACCAACACCTCACCTTCCTACTTCATCTCAGTGAGAAGCTTCAGGCTCGCAAAGCACTGGTTGAATTCGAGAGAACCAGAACCAGGGGGACGCCGCAGGTTCTCTCCCCGGCTTTCAAACCGCGGTCGCCGCTTCACTTACCTGCCTGAGTGCCGCTGGACACTTGGCGGTAAAGAGACACTGACAGCTGTTGAGACCCGCTCTCTCTCTCCCTCTGCTCTCCTCTGCTGCTCCAGCACCAGCGACCAACGAAAAGCTCCCCACACTGACTCCCACAGAGCGGAAACGGAAAGAGGCACTCTTCAAAATAAAGGCGTGTTTTTGAAAAGTATGGCTGCAGGCTAATCTCGAGGATTTTAGAGTTATTTTTTTTTCCTCTCATTTTGAGGTCAATACTTTTTATTTTATAGTTTCCTAATAATTTCTTATGTGTGCCATTTTCCTCTGGAAAGGACTAATTTGGTAGGCTATTATAATAATAAACCTTATTTATATAGCACCTTTGAAAACACAGTTACAAAGTGCTGTACAATAAAACTAAACACATCTAAAACACAAGGAGAATGAAAAAAACATGTCATAAAATGTCACCAAAGTAGGCTAAAGGATAAAATAAAAAGGCCAGAACTAAAATCAAGATGATAAATATGTAATAAAATCAATAAGATAGCAATAAAATAGACAGACAGCTCATGTAAACTCAGGATGCACTTTAGAAGTAGGCCTATGTCTTTAGGAGAGACTTTTTATAGTTATGTCCCATTGTTGTTCATATTTATGATTATTTTATTCACTTAAACAATCAATATTCCTATTATTACTATCCAAATGGTCATCAGTGACTTGAATGCACTGTCAACTGTCATTGTGATTTCTGATAGCTGTCAAACATGAGCTGTCATGCACGGATTGTGTGTGTGATTGTGGATTGTGGGTCAGAATAGCCAGCAAAGCATGCTGGTTTGTATACATGCAGAACATCCTGTTATTTTTGGCATACTGCATTTGACATACTTGGTCCTTTTGTCAGTTTGTCTTTCTGTGGGCATTTCAAGGCTACGCAGCATATTCAACAAGCTTTTCATTGCACAGGTTCTACAAGCAAGTAAGTGCATTCACTGGGTTGTTGTAGAGTCATTACATTCACAATGTATTGTGATAATATACAACAATGCGTTGACATTAAAAAACAAAAAAAGCACTTAGAATACTAAAGTATTTTTAAAAGCAAGTGCTCCAGTGCTTTAACTCAATTAATTTGATTCAGCAACTTTCACTTGTATTGGACTAATATTGACTAGGACTATCTATACTTTGACTCAAGTGATAAAGTTGGGTACTTTGTCCACCACTGCCAATGAGTGATGTCACAGTAGCTACGTCCATAGCTTTAGTCCATAGCAGTTGTGGGACAGGCGGAAAGTCTGATTCCATAGACTGTAGTCTGTGGAATCAGACTTTCCGCCTGTCCCACAACTGCATTGACCTATTGCCAGTGTGGTCATACACAATATTCCAGTTTACAAAACTGACAGCTACAAAAAGCTTTCCTATTAGCTGTGTCACACCATCCGATTTTATAGAACTATACTTATCCAAATAAGTAGCAACACCATCTTTTCTCTTTGTATCTATTGTGCTGTGAACAAAACCACTTCAGCCAACTGTAGCCACTACACAATCTGCAACTCATCACTTGGTCAACAAGCTTTCAGCACCACCACTACTTTGTGAGGAAGTGTGAATGACTTTGACTGTGCTGTGACCAGCATTTTTTTTCTGCCTCCTTTGGGTCTTGTAGACACCAAGTAGTGTTTGTGCTTGTTTGTTGTCTGAAGTCCCTGCCAACTGAAACCAACACAGCTGCTGATGATGACATGTTTAAGTATGTATGCAGCTATTTTCAATCCAACGTGTGATGACATATACATTAGCTCTTGTTTCTATGGAGGTCGAATGCATGGACAAAAGGCACCCACAACATGAAATGAATGTAATGTATTTATGACATTTGCTGTCCATCTATTATTATAAGGAGGTGTTAGAGGGCCTCAGACTGGGCTAGTACCATATATACACTGGGAAACCCTTTCCAAATACATTTATTCATAGAGAGAGCTTTATTGGCAAGCTGCCTGATAACTCAGTAGGCTGTCTCAAAGCAATTTAATGCTCGGATGATTATTGCCAGACTGCTGTAGGCTAAAAGACAACGCTCACATTAGGATTCCCTCAAAGATAAATTGAGCAAAAGAGAGGTACAGTACATGGGAGGTTAACACATGTGACTGCACAAATGTTGTAACCTTGAAGAATGAAGACAGTCATGTAAGGACAATGAGGATTTACTGTTTAAAAGAAAGGTGGAAAAAAAAGAACTTGTTCATGTTCATTAATGCAGATGCATTTTCATCTGCACAAGCTCAAATCTTTACCACAGGGGAGTGTCTTTTATACATTCACAGTGACACATCACAAGATTTTCTGAGAATCCTGCTTCTCAGGAACCACATGTATGTTACATCAACAATTTTTAACTCTCCATATATTCATCCATCCATCCATACATTTTCATTTGCTTATCAGGGACTGGGTTGCAGGGACAGCAGGCTGAGCAAAGTACTCCAGACATCCCTCTCCCCATCAATACTTTCCAGCTCCTCCTGGGAGATCCCGAGGTGTTCTCAGGCCAGATGAGATTAGGCTTGTGCCGGTTTGAAAATTTTCCGACCGGTTTGATTTAAAGCCAAATATCTAACCGAACCGATATATCGAATTATATACCTAATTTTACCACTGGGGGTCGCATTTGAGCTATTTTTCCCAATAAAAGCCTATTATAGATGTAATGCGCTTCCAATCCACTAGGTGGCGATAATGCTGT
>NC_065523.1:5544834-5579077 GCF_006386435.1 Epinephelus moara | reverse complement strand
AAGTCTATATTTTGCTTTACAAAAACGTGAAAAAGCAGCTGTAACCAAGCTATCACGAGGTGAGTAGCATTGTAAGCATAATTAATAGCAATATACTTCAGTTTGTCTGTGTGTTTTTGTATGCAAGCGGGTCTGCTGCGGTCTGCTGACAGTCCAAAATGGCAGCGGTAGGACAAAACCATGGACGAGTCTGTTGCTATGGGGCGTTCTATTGAGCTACGCCTCTTGGTATCCATGCTCTTTGTGGACACTTCTCTTGCAGCAGTAGCAGACAGCTTGTAGGTACACACTTGTAGGCTCCTCCACTTCATTTAAAAACATACATACACCTTATTAAGTTGTCATAATGCATGTTTCAATGCAAGATAAGTTGAATATAGTCCCTTGACACGCCGCTGATGTGAAAAGGCCCTTTGACTCAGCTTTCTCTTCACCATGACAGTCTGGCACAGCACCCGCAACGCTGCAGACGCTGCGCCAAACCATCTCATGCTCCATTTTACACTCAATCATGAGCAAGACCTCGAGATACTTAAACTCCTTCGCTTGGGGCAATTACTCTCTCCCAACCCAGAGGAGGCAATCCTCTGTTTTCCAGCAGTTTTCCATGCACTCCCAACTTGTCAAATACAGCAGCTTTGTCAGTGGCCCTACGCCTCAAACTATGGCACTCTAGGTGTCCCTCTCACATCCATTTTGAACATGTCAATTTCTGTGTCAATTTCCACTTGTTACATCCCATGGTGTCTTTCAAAATAAACTTCTGTCTCCATGAGAGACGTAGGTTTTGCTAAAACTACTTTAGGTTTAGGGAACAAAACTACTTGGTTAGGTTCAGAAAAACAATCATTATTTGGGTTAAAACTACTACATTTGTTTCAGTAACTTAACAAGTATGTCACTTGATGACTGTATCACACACACACACACACACACACACACACACACACACTTGGACACATAAAAGCAATATGGCACTCAAGATCATGCTATTGTACTGATATCAGTGTGGCTGCCATTATCTTCAACCTTGTGCCAACAGAATCATAGCTGTCCTGATATTCAGCACAACAGCACAATCTAAAGTGTACTATTGCTTAAATATCATCAAATAACTGGTGAAATGTCCCATAAATCATACGATAAAGTCCTACAAAACAAAATATCTATGCACCATAGCATGCACAGGACACCAACATTTTCTACTCATAATATAATAAGTATCTTGTCAACACATCACCTACTGGTAGCGTTTTACTTCAGACCTTGTACCTGTAAGCATTATCTGTCCAGCCAGTCGGTTTCAGTCTTGGTGAATCTATTAAGGCTATTACTTAAGTACATGTTTGTCCTGCTGACAAGAATACTGGAACTCTCTGAAAACCACTGCATCTCTCTAAGCCTCTAGGTGTTGGTGTCCCACAAGCACATGAGTATTCAAGCTTTGAGCCTTTCTCTCTCCTCTCTTTTCTCCCTAGATTCTCCTTCTTGTCCTCTGTTTCACACAGGCTTTTCTGTGCTGAACCATCTACCATCCTGGGCCCTCTCTCTCCCCTGATTGTCCCTCTTTCATTCCAGATGTGTTGGATCTGGAATCCTCGTCCTCTCGGAGATTCAACCTCTCCTCTTGTCCGTCCCTTGGGTGCATGTTGTCCTTGTACCTCTCTCCTTCTGTGTGTGCTTGTTTCCTTTCTCCTATATGTATGAATAGTGTTCTTTAACTTTGCCTCTTGGATGTTTGTTTAGCCTGTCCTCTTTCCAGGTTTCTGTGGTGGCGAGGGTGTCATGTAGCTCAGGTTCGCTCTGTTTGGCACCTGGAAGCCACTTGACATCCTTCAGAATCCATATTCTTGCTATATGTTTATATTCTATCTATGTATTTTTTTCTGATTTACCATACTGTCATTTTATGATGTTGGATCATTTTGAACACACAACATCTATTGCATGTCTGTCCATCCTGGAGGAGGAATCCCTCCTAGTTACTCCTTATGAGAGTTTTTCCTTATCTGAGACAAGCATCTAAGGCCAGAGGGTGTTGTGTGCTGTACAGATTTTAAAGCCCCTTTAGGCAAATTTGTGATTTGTGATACTGGGCTGTATAAATAAAGTTGACTTGACATTTTCCATGAGCCTCAGTACAGTACTGTTTATTGCTTTTTGGCATGCTTGCATGCTAAACTGTTAAGCTATAGATGGCAGTTTAGTCTGGTAAAGTTCCTTATGTTGTCTGCAAGTTGAAATGTTCCATTTGAGTGGCATTTTACAAATATGCACATCAGTAAACATCTGGGAAATAAGGACCCAGTTCGCCATTGTGCAGGTGTTAGATAACAAACTGGATGGCCTCTATTCTCACATTAGTTTCAAATGGAATATCACGAACGATAACATCCTCTGTTTCATTAAAAACTAAATCCTGGTCAGCAGCATTCAACCAGGTGACTCTTTTTCTAAATGCCAATCTGACAGAGCAGAAAATTCTAGCGAGAGAAGGAGAGGCAGTATGTGTGTTTTATAGTGAATTAGGACTAGTGTGACAGTGGAAATATGCGGCGCTGTCCTGTTCCTGCTTGCTGGTATACACAGTTTTGAGGTGGCTGGAAAGAGCGACCATGTGGCCATCTTGCTGAGGTCAAGATATGTAAACAAACTATACTGGAGTCTGGATGAAGTCAGTCAGAGTCAGGGACACGTTCCACAACACCATCATCAGTGTCACTATGACATTAATGTATTCTGATGAGCAGATACAGAGACATGAAAGTCTAAACAAGAACAAACCTGACAAATTCAGAATTGATCTGTAAATTAACCTCATTCCAAGACGGACCATTGACTTTATGTAATTTTACATTTGATAACTTATTACATCACAACATAAAAGCATGCAAGCTTAACTGGAAACGAACCTGTTAAAACTTGTGGCCAGTAAGAGATATGCACTCAGCTGCCATGATACACTAAGCAGACAGGGAGAGAGGGAGGTGACATTGTTGGAATGAATGATCCTGTGCCAGGTTTAATTTGTGCAAATGTACAGCGGTGTGCGTGTGTGTGTGCATGTGTGTGTGTTGTACCGAGTAAATGGGGGTGTGTGTGTGTGTGTGTGTGTGTGTGTGTGGAGATAACATAAATCACAGTGGACAGACCCAAGGAGGTATGTCAGTCTAGGACTGTGACATCACTGCACCACTTTACATGTCTACATGCCTGCTGGCCTACTTGTCTGCCTTAACAGGCAAATGTTATGGCAGCATGTCTCACAAGGTTCAGTGTTCAATGTTGATTCTCTAACACTAAATATCTGCCCATATACCTGTCCCATGTTGTCTTAAAATATTATATTTTCATCATCTGGACTCCAAAATGTAACTGGTTGGTTGGTGTTAAGGAGAGCCATCTACCATGGTGTAATTACATCTGGGAAATTTTTTGGAGCAAAATCACACAGAAATGCACTCTGCTCCTGACAGACTTAAATTCATTGCAATTGATATCAAAATCAATAAAGCTCCCCTAGAGAAATTTATGCCCACTAAATAGGATACAACATTTGCTGTGAATTTGACAGAAATTAAGTATAAACTTCACAAAACTGATTAATTTATGTATTAATAATATGCTTGACCCTTAAATTTAGTTACATTGAATCATTTCGGTGTTGTTTCCACATTAATTAATTATACATGACATAAAGTAAGACTGGCATGATGTAATGTTTAGTTTTCTTAATCTGCAATGTAATCCTGTACTTGCAGCTGTCAGATAAATGCAGTGGAATATACATTCCCCTCAACATTTAATGGCGTAGAAAAAATACAAAGTTGAATTAAGTCACAAAACTCAGATTCATGAACCCCAAAACTGTCCATTAATACAGTGTTTTAGTTAATTAACTTTTACACAATTTGAAACAGATCAATGGAAAATTATTAAACAAGACTTGGTCTAAACCTAATATATTGCTGGATCATGTATGAAACTCTAGTGGGCTTTTGATTAGAAATGATGGCTTTGAATTTTGAAATAGGAAGTGGTGACGTTCACTTAGTCACAGCCTTTTGCGTACTGCAAAATTACAATGTTGGCGGCGGGATTTCTATGCCACTGTGTTGAGTTTCCGTAAAGTATAGTCAAGTTAAACACGGTATTAAACAAAAGTAAAAAAGAAAATAAAAAAAATTGGCTCCATTATTATTCACAAGGTTCACAGACCAAACAGTTCTCTTATACTAGGCCTGTTTTTCCCACATATACATGTCAACATTATTAGCATAACCCTATGTCATTTCCCATTACATAAATTAGCCTAGTAGCTAGAGCACTTTTCATTTACTGAGATGGAGCCAAAATAAAGCAGGAGACATCTCTTTGTCATTGGACCACCTTTAAGTTTCTTTTTATATTGGACCAAAGACATAAAATCAGTTAAAAAGTACAAGTTCATGTTGGGCTCCATGGTTTTTCAATGAGTACTTTCCTCTAGATCCAAGTTCTTTGGCTTGGTGTGTTTTTATCCACCACTCTCTCTCACCATTGCTTTCATAATTTACAACAAAACAAAAGTGGCTCAAAATGCCAGACCTGTAGGTTATCAGATGATCTTCTATTTGTGGTCTGGTTATGGCCTTATTAACCATATTGCAGCGAGCTAGCTTGGCCTAGCGTGCATTCCAAGGGAACTGCCCATTGGTTCGACTGCCCATTGGTTCGACATCCTCGCTCAGCGTAGCCCTCCAGGACACCGTTGCATGGGACCCCTCCATCTGTCCACAGCCCTCCTCCTGTTCCACACCTAACCATGAGTCGCCCTGGACAGAAGTGGTGATCGCCGGTCGGAAGAGGGACTCGAAAGACGCTCCTCGCCTGAGTCTCTCCAACCGCTACGCGGCCTTGTCTGCTGATAACAATCCGGTCCACCCAACTGATGTTCCCCCAGCAGCGGCGGCTCCTCCTCGTCAGGATCTGGACCCGAAACCACCGACTGCCTACACCGCAGATTTCCCTCCACTGCTGGCCGACAGTGCTCAGGAGACTGGATCCTCCGCCACGGAGCTTCAACGGCCTGCATCCCGGTCTGCGTCCTCCTCTGCCCGGCGTAGGATCCTGAGGGATGCTGTGCTCCGACGCTCCGGTGGTCTTCCTCGTCCAGAGCCAAAGAAGAAGGAGCCGGAGGCGGAGGGGAATCCCTCTCCCGGGTCTCCCAGGTCCGCCAGCGCGTCCCCACCGCCGCACCAGCCTGCCCAGGCGCACAGTGTGGACCGTGCGTCATCCAACCATGAGACCCCACAGTTTTCGTCTCCTCGTCCCCTCTTCTCCCCAACCACTTTAATAGTGGGAGATTCAATAACGAGGAATATCCGATTTTTTAATGCAGCCACACACTGCTTTCCTGGAGCCACAGTCCCGGTCATCCTGGAAAAACTCCCTGGACTGCTGCGCTCGCTCCCATCCTCCATAACCCGGGTCTTGATCCATGTGGGATGCAATGACGCATCTCGACAGCAGTCTGAGCTGACTAAAAAGGATTTTAATGCCCTTTTTAGATTTTTAAATGACACCGGAAAGTCTGTATTTATCAGCGGTCCTCTCCCAGTACACACCCTCGGAGCAGGGCGTTTTTCAAGACTCCTGTACCTCAACACCTGGTTACAGTCCACCTGCAAAGCTCTTAACTTTGGTTTTATCGACAATTTTAACCTGTTTTGGAACCGTCCCTCCTTTTACAAGCCCGACGGTGTCCACCCAAACAGGCTGGGCAGCCAGATGCTAACAGCAAACATTCGCCACGCTGTCCAGTATGCTCCACGCGACTGACTGTTTACCTGCCACACCCCCTCACCGGAGTCTACTTCTTCTACGCCAACAACACCAACTGCTCACAGCACTATTTCCCCCGCCACCACCCCCCACAGGCCCCAGCTATCACTGCCACTTCCACCGGTCATTTTCCCTATAGAGACCATTGCTCTGCCCCGCCGGTTGCGAGCCCGCAGAGGTGGTGTGGACCATGGGATCCTTCGCCCGCTGGCTCGTGTCTCAGCTTCAGCCACTTCAGCCACTGAGGAGCTTACTCTCCGTATTGCCCTGATTAATGCTAGATCGCTAGCAAACAAGACTTTCTTGTTAAAAGACTTTTTCACCTCTCGTGATCTGGATTTTCTGCTCCTGACGGAGACTTGGCTTCAGGCTGGTGAGTGTACACCGTTCTCTGAACTCCTTCCTCCTGACTGCTTATTTCTCAGTTCCCCTCGGACCACCGGCAGAGGTGGAGGTCTAGCCTCTGTGTTCAAATCCAGCTTTGAATGTCGTCAAATTCTATTTGACAATTATTCCAGTTTTGAGCTGCAACTGTTTGAGCTAAACCTGTCCCCTCCTGTCATGTTTGCAGTTGTATATCGTCCTCCTAAATTTAATAAGGACTTTATTAATGACTTTGCCGATTTTCTATCAGAGGTTACTGTGAAGTATGACCACTTTTTAATTTCTGGCGATTTTAATGTCCATGTGTGTTGTGAATCCAGACCTCTGGTCAGTGATTTTTCAAACCTCATCGCTTCTTTTAATCTCATTCAGTCTGTGACCAGCCCGACTCATGAGAAGGGTCACACCTTAGATCTTGTGCTATCACATGGGTTATCTGTGAGTGTAAATGAGATATGTGAAACAGCATGTATTTCTGACCATCTGCCTGTTTTATTTACCGTTTCAGTCCCCTGTTCGCGGACTGTAACCCGTGCTCCCTCACGCCGCCTGCGCATGTTGAACCCTCAAACTGCATCACAATTCTCTGCCATGTATGCCGACGTAAACATGTTTAGCACTCCGGATGTCAATCATGGTCTTAATGCCGAAGAGCTTTTAAGTGTTTTTAATTTTACATGCACTGATATCCTGGACTCTGTTGCCCCTTTCAGATTTAAGCGCTCTAAAGCATTTTTTGAGCCATGGTTAAATGACTCCACACGTTCTCTCAGACGTTCATGTCGGCGTGCTGAGAGGAAGTGGAAAAAAGATAAGCTCCACGTCTCCAAAGAAGCTTTACGTGAATGTTTATCAGCCTACCAGCGAGTCGTTAAAGCTGCCAAAATGGAGTATATATCAAATATTGTCTCCAATAACAGTCATAAGCCCCAGGTTCTGTTCAGCATTTTTAACTCCCTTGTAAACCCGTGCGATAACTCTCCAGTCGTGCCATCGCCCACTCTCTGTGAGAGCTTTCTTAAATTTTTTATTGAAAAAATTTCTGCCCTTAGGCCAGTTGCTTCCACTCTCACTGCCCCTGGTCCTGACCCCACTGTGCCTCCTTTACCTGCTGTCTTTGACCAGTTTGAGCCAGTATCTCTCTCCTCACTATCAGATATAGTTAAGCATCTGCGGCCGACTAACTGTCCCTCTGACAGCATTCCCTCTCGCCTCTTCAAAGATGTTTTTGGTACTGTGGGGTCCACTGTTCTTGCTGTCATAAATACCTGCCTTAGCTCAGGGTGTGTTCCAGCTGCTCTCAAACATGCTGTAGTGCAGCCCCTTATAAAAAAGAAAAACCTGGACCCCTCTCTCCTGTCAAACTACAGACCAATCTCCAAATTACCATTTTTGTCCAAGGTTTTGGAGAAAGTGGTCTTTACTCAGCTGCAATCATTCCTAGTGGCCCATGACATGTATGAAAAGTTCCAGTCTGGCTTTAAACCACATCACAGCACTGAAACAGCACTTTTGAGGGTTTTTAACGATCTTTTGTCAACTGTTGATTCATGTAACTCTGCTGTTCTGGTGCTGCTTGACCTGTCAGCAGCCTTTGATACCGTAGATCATAGGATCCTCCTGTCTCGCCTGGAACAGTGGGTGGGTATCACAGGTACTGCCCTTCTATGGTTTCAGTCCTACCTCACTGATCGGAGCTTCTCAGTTAACTTAGGGGAATTCAACTCAGCTACGGCTCCTCTCACCTGCGGTGTCCCCCAAGGCTCCATTTTGGGCCCCATCCTCTTCTTGCTGTACATGCTGCCATTAGGGTTGATTTTTAAGAAACACAACATACCTTTTCACTGTTTTGCAGATGATGTACAGATCTATCTGCCCCTTAAATCCATTAGCAAGGATTCTGTACAGCCACTGCTAGAATGTTTAAAAGATGTCAAATCCTGGATGGACAGTAACTTTTTAAATCTCAATGAGGATAAAACAGAGATCATTATGTTTGGATGTGACCCCTCCGATTACTCTGCTGATTTTCTGGGCCCCTTCACTCCTAACATCCGTTCCTCTGTTAAAAATCTCGGTGTGACCTTTGACAGTGCTTTTAAATTCGATAAACAAGTTAGATCAGTAATACAAACCAGCTTTTATCAACTCAGGCTTTTAGCTAAAGTAAAGGGCTATCTCTCCCCCCAGAATCTAGAGAGGGTAATCCATGCTTTTATAACCTCACGTCTGGACTACTGTAACTCGCTTTATGTCGGTATTGACCAGTCACTGCTACACCGTCTACAGCTTGTCCAGAACGCAGCAGCCCGCCTCCTCACTGGAAAGCGTAAACACGATCACATCACACCAATCTTGGCCTCGCTCCACTGGCTTCCAGTGCGTTTTAGAATTGATTTTAAGATTTTATTGATTGTTTTTAAAGCCCTAAATGGGCTGGCACCCCCTTATTTAACCGAACTCCTGCACTTTCATGCTCCCTCCAGAGCCTTGAGATCAGCCAGTCAGCTATTACTGGCTACTCCTAGGACTAGGCTGAAGACCAGAGGCGACAGAGCCTTTGGGGCGGCTGCCCCTAGGCTCTGGAATAGCCTGCCCCTGCACATTAGGTCTGCCCAGACCCTAGAGGTTTTTAAGTCTTTTCTTAAAACCCACTTCTTCTCTCAGGCTTTTAACTCAGGTTGAGCTGGACACCCAAACATTTTAGCTTATTTTGATCTTATTTTATAACTCTTGTATTTTATTTTATTGTATTGTATTTTATGTATCTTATGGTTATTATTGTGGTGTATTATTAGGTACCTCATTGTATTTGCTTGTTTATTTCTATTGACCTGTTCAGCACTTTGGTCAACCTTGGTTGTTTTAAATGTGCTTTATAAATAAAGTTTGAGTTGAGTTGAGTTGAGTTCCGACCATATTAAACTCATTGTTCCGAAGTCCGTTCCGAAATCATCATGATGCCCTGTGGTTAAGGTCTGGTTAGGTTTAGGCACAAAAACCACTTGGTTAGGGTCAGGAAAAGATCATGGTGTGGGTTAAAATGAAAAAGAAAGTGACAAATACATAAGCCGTGAGCCTGCTCCCCCTCAAGCCGGTCGCGGCGCACCATACGCCCGCCGCAAGCCGTTCAGCACCGCGGACAGTCGGACTAATGGGATGTCGAACCAATGGGCTGTCGAACCAATGACATGGACCCGCATTCCAATGTATCTGACTGGAATAGAATGTTTGGTTCAGCTTGTTATGTGTACTAAACCGAAGCCTTGTACCAAACCATTCAATACAAATACGGACTGAGTGGAGCCCTGCGGGGATTAGCTGTGAAGTCCGGTGGGCAGTGGCTGCTTGCTCCGCTGCAATTCAGTGGCTAGTGAAACATCCTGCCAGCGACTATTTACTCGAGGATTATTATAAACACAGCCATTCCCAGCTTTCAATGTCCGATAGTCCACCACTAACATTTTCGTCATGTCTTGTCTCATGAATGAAAATGAAACAGATTTCGTCTTAGTTCTTATTTTTAAGATCTATTCTTAGCTCATCATCGTCCTGTTTTCATCATAGTTTTCGTCAGTTTAACACTGGTCACAATTTGTTGGAGCCAACTAACAGCAGGGACACCCACAGAAGTGTGGCTTGACAGATTCTTACTCAAAATACCATAACCAGTAACTGACTGGATCTTTTGTCCCCCAGGGATAAAGTCCCCAGACTTTCTTAAAAAAAAAAATCGCACCGTTTTGTAAGTTGTTGAGTTAGGAGAAGCAAGATATACTAGGTTATTTCTTTCTTTGTGTAAAAAAAATGCTTGTCTTGGTCTGGCCACTGCAGATAAAGTCAGCTAGACAGGTTAGAGCCACGAACGCCATCGTCATGGAGGGGGATTTAATTTCAGCTGAGGACCCAGTGAGGATCTGCTACAATTATGCAGGGGCCCTGTCATAAACCAGCTCGCAATCTATAGATGGATGGATCGGTACAGAGTACCGGTTGGGGTCAAGTTTCGGCTCCAGATCACCTCTTGGCAAAAATTTAAATAAATTCACCTAGACATGATTTTAGCATGATTTACAGCAGACCAACAGTGGACCTCTACAAGGTCCTCTGTTGGTTTGCCGTTGGTGAATGTGTAATGACAGTGAGGTCCATTCTTGGATAGGTGGAAAAAAACACACACACGCACACACACACACGCACGCACGCGCACGCACGCACGCACGCACGCACACGCACACGCACACGCACACACACACACACACACACACACACACACAATAAATATGCCAATGGCCTAACACGGTGTGGTAAGCAGGAAGGTTTATACATATTAAACAAGGTGATTCTCATCGCTTCACTGAGCAGAGGGAGTGTACTGACTCTGACTACAGAGGACACATACATGGGCTCGCTCACACACACACACACACACACACACACACACACACACATTCTGACACATGCACACATCAACAGTTGGTACTGTATGTTGATACATAGGGACCCGCTCTGAAGTTGATTCAGTGGTGTGGCGCGCAGGGGACGTCATGTAAATCTTAGACTCAAAATCAAGCCTTCATCCAGCAACAGGATAACAGTAGTGTAAAACGATTTGCTAATTTAATATGTAACGCATTATAATCTGTAACTCTGATAGTTATTTATATTAAAAATGTATCAAATGACAATTTGAAAACAATATAACAAAGTAAAGGGGGTCTATGGTCAACCCAATCACCAGAATAAATGCTGGCATTGTATGTTTCTGAAAACCATGGATATGTTACATTTGTATGTCATTATATGTTGCAGAGACATTGAAACTTTAAGTTTCAGCATCACTGTGGTTAACTAGTGGTTAAGATTAGGCACAAAAACACTTGGTTATAGTTAGGAAAGATCACATGTTGGTTTGAAATACCCACTTTGGTGCTACTATGCCAGCTGGAAATGCAGCAATGTTTTGGTACAAAACGACTGTGTTTTTTGTGGCACTATCCCCAATGGAAACATAGCAATGGTTTGCTTAAAAAACACCCATATTTGTTGGCTAAAGTTCAGCTGGAAAGGCAGTAATGATTTGCTAAAAGCAATCAGTTTTGTAGTTTGTTGCTCTCAAACAGTGGTCTGTAGTAGTCTGCAGCTTGGAAAGAGTCTTGCCTAGGTGAAATGCCATTCACCATCCCCACCAGCCCCAGACGACAAAGTCAGCTCAAAAACCATGTCACTTAAGAAACAATATAATACATATGAAGTGTACAAATGTAATGAATTTGTGGTTTGGAGAAACATACAATGCCAACATTTTCTTTTGGCGACTGGGCTGGTTTGAGAATTCTGACAATCATCACTTTAATCTGCAACTCCTCACAGCTTCATAGAATTTTATAAGGAGTTTCAGCTCAATGCTTAGTTGTAGGGCTGTTTTGGTTCACTCTCACCAGTGTCAAGAGTGTTGTTTTAAGCAGCAGCAGGAAGCTGTTCTCAGTAAGAAAGCTGTAATATAAAAGCTCTACATACACATGTAGAGCCTAGCTAGGGAGCAAAGCGGAGCTTTTAGCAGCTAGAGACCAAAATACAGAGCTAAAAGAGAGTGAATATTGTTGCTCTGTAACTGCTGGATGTGCAAATAAGCAATTGTTTATGCAACTGATATGTCAATGTTGTGTTCACAGCTTTTCACTGCCCTCAAGTGGCCAAAAAATCTGTTGCACATTTAATGTTTTTTAAAGTAAATATAAAGAAATAAATTTCATTATGATATGCAGAAAATTTGGATGGGTGAGGCAGACTTTTGAGTTTCCAGGCTTCCATCTTTGGTCCAGGGAAAGTCTTCAGAACCAATTTAAAATGAAACAGGATTAGTAACACATGATATAAAGTATTTGAGTTATTAGATTTACGTCAAGATATTGATATGTGAAGAAAAAGAAGAAAGATTTCTGTTAGGTTTTTCCTGGACCTGGACCTGCACTTGTTTGGCACCTTTCTTGTCTTCAAACCACTAAAAGCGCTTTTTTCACTATGAGTCACATTTACCCATGTTTGACTGTAAATCCAAGATTTCAACTGAAAGAAAATTCAAGCTTTCCACAGCTTTGTAACCGCAATGATCTGCAAAAATGACAGATTTGCTGCTTGTGTCATCCACATGAAGTAAGCATCCATATAAAGGGTGACAGTTCATTCCAGACCTTGAAAACATAAGTTGGTCAAAAATAATCTTATGTCAGTATCCACAAATGTGTTTATTATAAATAAAAATGATAAATATTGGTACATGTAACTGACTGTTTTCCATCTGCAGTCCCTAGAGAGACGTTACAAAGCAACAAAGGTTTATATGATATCCAACAAATTAATGCCCCATGAAAAGCATAATCATTTTACGTTAACATGGTGCCGATGCGGGGTCTGCCCATTGGTCCGACAACCCACTGGTCCGACAACCCACTGGTCTGACATCCCATTGTTCCGACCATATTAAACCCATTGTTCCGAAGTCCCGTTGTTCCGAAATCATCATGATGCCCTGTGGTTAAGGTCTGGTTAGGTTTAGGCACAAAAACCACTTGGTTAGGGTTAGGAAAAAATCATGGTGTGGGTTAAAATGAAAAAGAAAGTGGCAAACACATAAGCCGTGAGACTGCTTTGCCTCAAGCCTTTCCCAGCTGACCCAGAGCCGGTCGCGGCGCACCATCAAGGCAGAAATTTGCCCGCTGGGAGCCGTTCAGCACCACGGAGAGCTCCCCACACAACCCGGACCCCAGAGTTAATAACAGGAGGTTATGGTGTTTCATTCTCTCCTCTCTATGACACTTGTATCTCGACCAGTAACCTACTTTTGTTACGTTTGCTGATCCTCTATGGTAGACAACAGTATAGCCTAGTATAATCGCATATCGCAACAATGGGATGTCGGACTAATGGGCTGTCGGACCAATGACATGGAGCCGCCGATGTACTTAAATAATTCAAACTTCAGTTGGTTTCATGTGGGACACAAACCCCAGTCTCCTGGAGAAAAGTCCTTTGTTTGTTGGACCCATCTAACACCCCAGCCTACATCCATACACAGACATTTGCTCTTTACACTACTTGCTTCTTTAATCCTGTCAGTGCACTGGTCACGTGATTGCAGCCCTCCTGACTACTGACTCCTGAGCCAAATTACTGGCTCATGATTATGTGAGTTATGTATGAAATCTGGTGTTGCGTAAGTATACATACAAACAATGCTTTAGAACAGCCTGTCCAAAGTCACCCTATCACCATCTAATGTTAAATTTACTAGAGGCTTTCATCCGCTTTTTACCGTTCTTATCAGTGGACAGTGTTACTCACTTGTCATGGAGTTGGCCCAGTTGGCATCTCATGACCAGGGCATGGAACTTAAGTTATTTGATAACAGGTGATGTAGATGACGAAAACAGTAATGTAAGATGTAAATGTCTTCCTCGATCTCTCTGGCTTTCCTCTGACCCTTTTCAGTTCCATGGTCCTGGAGTTCCAGGGGCTGGTTACACAAAACACTTATTAATATTTTCCTTAAAGCCCTAGATAAGGTTTCCCCAAAATAAAATTGGTTGCACAAAACACCTTTAAAGGGACAGTGCACCCAAAAATTAAAAATTCACCCATTATCTACTCACCCTCATGCCGATGGAGGCTCAGGTGAAGTTTTAGAGTCCTCACAACACTTAATGGAGGCTTACGGTGCCTCAGATTCAAACTTCCAAAAACACATATTTGAAACCACAAGATATGCTGCTCTAACTGCCTCATGTGCCCATGTCTCACGGTCTCGCCCGCCAGCGCACACATATGAATGCAGTGTACAGAGAGGCAGTCAAAGCTACAGGCTACAGTGAGGCTAAAAACAGAGTTCAAATGATGTTTTTCCAAACAACTTTTTATGTCAGGGCTTCAGGATACTCGGATCACTACGGACGAACAGTATGGAGATATTTTGTGGTTTCAATTATGTGTTTTTGGACATTTGAATATGGGGCACCATAAGCCTCCATTAGGAGGAGTTGTGTTGCTACCCCCTCTCTCCTGGGATCTCCACAAGTGCTGTGAGGACTCTAAAACTTCACCTGATCCTCCATCGGCATGAGGGTGAGTCCTGATCCTCCATCGGCATGAGGGTGAGTAGATAATGGCTGAATTTTCATTTTTGGGTGCACTATCTCTTTAAGTCTTTTCCATAAGGTTTTCTAAAAATGTTCACTTAAGTATTTATGGTTTTCTCCTTGTCTTGGTCTTATACTTAAGGAATCCCTAGACCATTGCACAAAAGACCCTAGCAACGAAAGCAAGGTTAAAAAAAACCTCTGACTCTATCTTAACTGCAACATGACCGATGGTGATAAATGAAAAAAAAACAAAAAAAAAAAACGAACACACCCCAAGAAGAGTGTTCTGCGGCCAGGAGAACCCAGTGGATATGCTTTTGATTTTACACTATAGATTTGACAGAATTAATTTCCGTTGCTTCTTCCTACAATGATTTGCTGCTATTTGGGGATCAAATTTACTTTGTAGTATGTGCTTTCTGTGACTGTGTTCCTCCACAAGTATAATCTTTTCCTCCTCTGACCAGTTTGAGTTTCATGTCTTCTTTTCTTCTGCCAATTTTTCAGTATCTAACTCTAAGCCAATTTTGTGAGACAATAACATGCATCACAAATATGAGTCCAAGCAAACAAACATTTTCATGGAAACTTTTACCACTGTAAAATCTCTGTCAACGCAGTATGTGATTTAAAGTTTTTCCTTAACTAAGGAAACCTTTTAAGGCATTCTGTGCAGCTGTGTAAGTCCCTCGGCTCAGGAGAAATTAAGCCCTTAAGTGTCATACTTAAGGAGAAAACTTAAGGTGTTCTGTGCAAACGGGTCCTGGTCCTTAGGATGAAACTCTTATCATCCGCTTTTGTACCCACTGGCTCTGATTGCCCCCTGGACCTGCTGCACCATTTATAAAGATGTGTCCTATTAATCTATTGATTAATTTATATATTGACACTCGAAGGATGGTGGATATCCACAGCAAATATAATTGCAATTTGGCCAGTACCAGTGAAGATACATGAGCTGGACAGATGCACAGACAGACTGTCCAGCCAATCCTCACTGCCAGCAGGGCAAAAATAAATTGCAGAGCTTGGATTTAAGATTTTTCACAACAATTACTAACTAATTTACTGACACACACACTCATACACACACAAACAAACACAGAGCTTCCCAGCTTCCTGCAGGGAGGCTTGATCACTATCAGCCCCAGGAAGGCACACCGAGCGGCCTTATCTAATTGAAGCGATGGCGCGGTGGTTAAATTAACGAGCTAAGCGCCAGCATGACAAGAGCTGTCGCTGCGTATCGCAGGCAAATCATCATTCATGGTGCTGTGCAACAACGGGAGATAGTGAGTGGTGCAGAGAGAGTGAACACACACCTCTGGGACTGCAGAGCTTGAAGAAACATGATGCAGGTAGTGAAGCAGCAGAGAAAAGATCTGTTTGGTAACGGCAGTGTAGGAGGAGTGGAGGATATATGATTTGAAGCCAAATCTTTGTTTCACTTGTAGTTGAATATGAAAGCATATGTGCAGCAATGTGTGTGAACATACCGCTGGTAATAAAATCCCAGATGTAGCATGCTGCAAGTAGGTAAAATGCTGCATGGGCATGCACGAGTAGGTGTATGTGTAACAGAATGCATTTGGTGGGATAGCGTCATTACTAAGATGATAACGGGGGGGAGAGAAGAACATTAACCTTCCAGCTGTATTTATACTCATATCCCACACATGCATACACACTTGCATCAGCACAAGCAAAGCAAAGGACAAAATTTGCATTTCACTAGAATTGTACCTTATACTGTGATTTTATGTTAAAAATGCATTTGTATGTAGGGCCCATGTGGGTTGTAAATGCATTATATGGGATTGTCCATAGGTTCCGGAATGGCGCCAAACCAGCTGCCCACATGAGTGGGTTTACCCAAGTGGGCCCAACATGGGTTATGCTAGGGCTACCTGGGTACCAAATGGTTATAGGCCCAAAATGGGCATCTTATTTGAGGCCCACTTGGGAAAACCCACCCATGTGGGCAACTGGCATGGGGCCAATATGGAACCCGAGGGCGGCTGTGGCTCAGAGGTAGAGCGGGTCGTCCACCAATCGAAAGATCAGCGGTTTGATCCCGGGCTCCTCCAGGCTGCATGTCGAAGTATCCTTGAGCAAGATACTGCTACCAACATGGGCCCTACATACAATGTTTGCTGTGTAAAATTCATTGAACAAATTAGCTATTGCATACATGCATACTACATGTATAAAATGAATGTCCACCTTTATTTACACAACAGATGTTCAGGGGTCCACTTGGTTCTAAGGAACAGAAACCTAACCAGACACCTAAGTCAGATTGGATCCGATTTTAATAATTGGGTCAGGTGGGATTAGGATTTATAACCAAGGGACTGGAGCAAATATTGGTGACCAACTCTCTACATTCTACAACTTTCACAGAGAACTTTGATCTCTGAGACAAAAAATGCTTGCAGAGACTCAAGAAGGCCATGGATGGACAGGCCAGCGACAATCCCCCAATTAATGACAGTATGGGCCTCAAACTGACCTGACCTGTTAAACTACCTTCCAAATTCCTGTTCAATTCATTTAAATTCACTTCATCATGTTTTATTTAGTGGGTGATATCAGGTGTAACCATACCATCATACAAGTTGGGGAGCCCAACTTTCAAATATGTAAATATGAGAATAGAATAGAATAGAATAGAACTTTATTTATCCCCGAAGGAAAATTAAGCTGTCCAGCAGCTCGTAAAAGACAAAAAAAACAACAACCTCACTTCCGCTCATCAACAACACAGTGGTATTGAAATAGACGTAAAATAGAATAAGTTAAGAATAAGTGCACAAAGAGAAATGGAATTACAATAAAATTGTCCACTCCACAGTCCAGTCCAGTTGTGGCTAATGCAATGTGTGCAAGTGTGTGTGACTGGATTCAGGAGGTGTTAAGCAGTCTTATTGCTGTGGGGACGAAGGATCTTCTGAAACGCTCTGTTCTGCAATGCAGTGAGATGAGCCGACTACTGCAGCTGCTCTTCTGAAATCCACCACCATCTCCTTGGTTTTGGCTGGGTTAAGGTGGAGACAGCACATCCACAAGGTCCCTGTACTCCTGCTCCTGATCACTCCTGGTACAAGCCACAATAGCTGTATCGTCAGAGTATTTTTGTATGTAGCAGGACTGAGTTGAACTTAAAGTCCGCTGTGTAGAATGTGAACAGGAACGGTGCTAAAACAGCCCTGGGAGAGATGTGCAACACTCCTTTAAATGTTATTCAGTTCATCAAAAAATATCCCAATTAAAATCAGTAGCATTAAAAGCAGATATGTTCCATGTTATTTTGTTTAATTTCAACAACACAGAGAACAGCTTGGACAAGCTGCGTGTGAGCTAACGATCAGGGATTTCACTCTCAGCAGTATGTGACTGCGCATGTGCGTCTACTTCCAAAACACAGCGGTTGGGGTGCGTTTGATTTATTGTACTGGGACGTCTGATTTTTCCACAACTGGACCACGGACGTAAAAAAAAACGTTGTTTGCACTGGGACAGGACAAACTAATAAATGGAACCAACGAAATTCCACACATTGTTGTGATTGGCTCAAACGCTGTCAGCGTGATTTAAATAGTAAATATTTAAATAGTTTATTGTGTTTATGACGGATATTGATCAATGTTTTTTGCAATGAAAAACAGGTAAAGAGGAAAACAGAAAAAGAAAAAAATGACATGCATGATTTTAAGTGTTCATTAAGGTTTCATACATGCCAACACCCTAAACATTAAAACAAATATTTTACGATAGCTACACGTTGTGAAGTGTTTCTAATTTCTTTCTACTCCATACAGATAAAATATTGAAATGTTTTTATTTGTTTATTTGGTTTTTGGCTTTGCTTTTTAAAAATGCATGAAGCGAGGAGAGGTGAACAATATGAAGCAGTGAAGGTATTGGTAATCGTACTGGCAAGAATTTAAAACTACTTTCACCCCTGGTTGTAGCTGTGGCTGTAGCTGCAGTAGTGGGGGAGGGCCTACTTCCAGGTGACAGTGGAGCAGGAGCAGCATCAGCAGGTAACACTGTGGAAGGGGAGATGGATGCAGGGCTAGGGTGAACACTGCCCCTCCATCAAACCTGTTAAAGAACAGTTTGAAGTTATTGGCTTTGTCCACATCACATCCATATCCTGGCTATTCTTCTTTGAATAGCCTGTGATGTTCCTCATTCCCTTCCACACCTCTCTGGTGTTGTTCTGCTGCAGTTTACTCTCCACCTTTCTTTTGTAATCCACATTTGCTCAGCCGGTATTGGGTGCTTAACTCCTTAAGTGGTTCCTGTCAGAGCCAGAAGATTGTCCCTCGTGTACACAGCTTTACACATCACATTGGAAAAATTAACTATCATTAAAAAAGAAAAAAACACACTCAAACATTACTCAAAAACAGGAGCTACTCAGACTTGCTGCCACTCTAACTGGCGCGTCTTTCATTTTGTGAAGCAAACAATGTAAAGTTTGTAAAAAAACGTTTAAGATGAAGAAAAGATGAAGAGCTGGCTGCCTGCTGAAAGAGAGAGAGGTGGAGATATTAACTGTTGCTGAATTATCACATGGGACATAGTGGACCCAATAAGGTCAGAAAATGTCTGAGCTCTGGACGAAAATCGATTGCCCACTCCCTCCAGCACAACTTCTCCCCTGGCCATTAGAACAGTCAGGTGAAACAATGCATTTTCATGTGTTAGTGGGGTGATGCTCTAGGTCAGTGATACTCAACCTGCTTTGCCCAGGGGCCATATTTGCAAACTGCCAGGAGGCCAAGGGCTAGATGATAACAAACTTTATTAATACAAATATATAAATAATAAGATCAGACCTCTGTTGAGGGATCCAGGAGGTCTTCACCTGGCACTGTTTATGATAATCAAGCTAATTTAAATATTCTTAATGCACTCTGGCACCTTATTTACATTCAAAGTACAAAAAAAGAAAAACATCCCAGTATGAATTAATGTAAATGTTTTTTTTATTTGTTTGTTAGTTTGTTTTAAAGATTATTTTTTGGGCTTTTTGCCTTAATGGACAGGACAGAGTGAAATGGGGGGAGAGAGAGAGTGGGGTTGACATGCAGTAAAGGGTTGCAAGCCGGAGTCAAACCTGTGACCGCTACAGCGAGGCATCGCCTCTATACGTGGGGTGCCGGCACTATCCACTACGCTACCGACGCCCCTAATGTAAATGTTATTGTGAATTTGAAAATGGTCATCACACCACCTGGCATCCTATCACGAGCCAGATTTGGCCCACAAGTTGAGTATCACAGCTCTGGGCTAAGCATTAGCTTTAGGTTAGCAATTAATGTTTTTGTCTACCTGCCACTGTGGCTAGAAGATTCCTAAATCTACCAACCACTCAATAGATTATCATTGTTTCTTTGGCTGGTGAATGAAGCCAATCTAACAACCACTTGCATATTTTACCAGAATTGGCTGGTGGCTGGTGCTCACATTCATTTTTAGTGGAACCCCCCACAGTGACAGATTCACATTTGAAGTAGGAGAAACGTAGGTTCAATCACAAATAATAAGATAAAGCTGGAAATGAAAAACAACAATGAAATGAAATAAGAATTAATTATATACTGTCACAAACCTGCAGATGAAGAAAAAAAGTATTGAGACGTACAACATGGGAATACTCAAAAAATACCTCATAATACATGACAAAAAGATATGAAATACCAGTATAGTTAAAGTTTATGGGACTCACAAAGAATCCCTCTCAGTAATATATGTCCAAAAACATGTCAACCAAAATATTTTGTATAGAGGGCATGGTATATAAAACTACTCACTCTTGGTAATACTTATTCAAAAACACTAATAATATTAAATATTGAAAGAAAAATATAATTATGAGGAAAAATCATAATGGATCACCCTGGATACATTTATCTGAAAGTATTACCACAGACTACAGTATAAGAGGCAATACTCAGGGAGATGGACAGCAGCACATGATGATGCACGCCGATACACATGGAGTATGAGAGTGAGGATTCCCTGGGAGAGGGTCAGCACTATACAGGAAAGGGTGAGTAGGGAAGACTGGGAGAATCAGAGGTCTCTCATTAAGCTGCTGCTTTTCAGGCTCCCAGGCTCTGCACTACAGATCCAACAGCAACCATCACATGCCACGTACCAGTGAACAGAGCCAGTATGAGCAAAACACTTTATCAATCTTTACCAGCTTATTTCAGCATTCCAGCAAAACCTGATAAGCACACCACCTACAGGCACCCACTCTCTCTGTCTCTCTCTTGAAACACATATGCACATCTTGGACAGTGCCGTGGCACTTGTCTCTATCCTCAGTAGTTACAATCGTGCTACTGTAATGCATAAAGTCTGTGGTTTGCAGGTCTGGTGGTTGATTAACACATAGTTTTAGCATCCCATGCATCTTTTTGTGTGATTTTAAATCCACTCCTGAGGCTACTAAATATGACCACTTGTCTGGCATTCACTCTCTGTAGAGGCACCTCCGCTTCAAAACACAAGTGTTTTTTAATGTTTGGAGTCTGGTCATCTGCCCACTTCAGACTTTCATTTGGGCATTCTTGACGTAATTCTCTCAACTTTTCTTCTCCTTCAGTCTCCCTGTGTGCACACAGCCCTGCAGTTCCATGCCCTTTAATCGGGATTTGTGCAGTGTTTACCTAGGCTAATTGGAATCAACTGGCACATGCTGTGAACTTACTAGGACAACGGGATTCATCATAAGAACATAGGTGCGAACGATTCTGCCCTTAAAAAAACACATCATGAATCTGGCATAGGCATTTCGTAGGATTTTTCTTATGAACAAATTTATGAAAAAACTTGGCCTTAGAGCTGCTGGTAGGCCTGTTTTGTAGACAGAATCAGGCTAGCTATTTCCCTCTGCCTCCAGCCTTTATGCTAAGCTAGACTAATCACAGTTGTAAGCTTGATAACAATCTTCTTTGCATACTCTTTTAAAGGAAACTAAAACATTTTTTCCCAAATGTTTAAATGTTCCTTTAAGACTGTAATGTTCTTTATGCATACATGTTTTCAATCTCCTGAAACACCTGCCAAACCCTAACAGGCATGAAGCAGCCATCACTTTGGAATAAAACCCATCAGCTGGTGTTCATGTCCTTCTATTTTGAGGCTATGTCTTTACTGCTCATGGCAGAATGGGGAATAATGGAAAGGGGACCAACTCTGGACCATAACCATAATGAGTTTCAGACTGGAATTAGCCCAAAATGATTTCTCCTCCTCTGTGCTCTGCTGAAGCGACTATTCACCTAATCCTTTGTCTCTGATGGCCCCTCACACACACACACACACACACACACACACACACACACACACACACACACACACACACACACACACACACACACACACAGGATATACACTAACTCTCCTCACACAGGAACCTCAGCTGCTCATACTTTCACAGTAATGGTTATGTCCATCAGTCAGCTGGGTTGAGCTGTAGACACCTGACACAATGGACAGACACTTGCCTACTGACATTCCACAGAATTCTGAAAAACACTGCTTGAAATCCAATAAAATATCTGCAGATTCCTGCTTATGAGATACATATGCAATATGAACATAATTATTTGGCACAATACTGGGCTGTCCAAGGAGAAGTTTAGCCTGTTCATTTGTCAAGCTCACTAGTAGCTGATGAGATATCTTGTTCTGGACTGCTGAAGGGATTGACTTAATGATCAAAAAACAATACCATGTGTAGGAAAATAATACTACACTCCTTTATATGGCAGTCCTTACCAGCTGAGAATATGGAGGCTATGTCTTATTGCCTATGGTTAATCTGCAGCTCGATTAACATCAAAACACACCTACAAACGTATTAATATGCATGAGAAACTAGCCAGGCAGGAGTTTAGGGATATAATACAGTAGTTCCTACCCAGCATCTCCTGCAATTACATTTGTATTCCACACTTCTGGTTAAATGATTTGTTGTTAGGTCAAGGGGATTTAATTACCACTGAGCCAACTCGAGCTGTACCAGCTGTACCATCTACTAGCATGACATCACGCACATCCCCAGTGAGTTTGACTCACTTTTTACTGTCTCTCCACTCGTCCCCTGCAGCGTTGCCCCCACCTGCCACATAGTGGCACCGGCTGGTCCTCTCCTTGTTTTGTCAACTGTGCACCAGGCTCTTTTTATTCATTAGGTTTACAGATAGACAGAAACTACACCAAAATACTTTCGGGATGAGGGTTATCAGTCATTGTCCGTCAAGTTCTCAACAAGAATTACGCTATCAGCAACACGCCACTCTCCTGTTTTCTTTTTCCATTGTCTCTTCCTCTGGCATCTGCATTCTGACAGGCTCAAATCAGATAAGACCCACCTTCTTGAAGCTTGGTAACTAGTCAAAATGACAAATGACACCTGTGAATGTTACAATAATCAAACTCCCAATCCCTACCATTTAGGTTCCATGCAAAGATACTGTAGAGAAAAAAACCCAGTTCAGTGAACAATACAAAATTCTGACTTTTTTTGTTCTTCATCCAGACAACATAGAGATGTCTGTAGTTATTTTTGTTTTTTAAAGATTGGCTGTTCCACAAATGACAAACTGGTGTTTTAAGATGCTTTTATTTCCATTGACTGCAACAGTTTATGATAGAATTCAAGATATTGTTAGAAAATCTGTTTTTGAGATACAATTCCATATATTACCAGACTATTTTTACCATGACATCAAATGTTTTTCTTTTCTTTTTTTCTCATCAGACATGTATTGTGAGCACTGGCAGTAGCTGTTTACAGTTGGGTGTACACAGAGACAATATGAAGATGCAGTGTAATGAGTTTGGTGTCAACTGAGCAAAAACTACAAGTAGATGTTTTTTTGGGTTTTTTTTTACAGTTTTTGGAAAAAAAAATAAACAAAAGAGTCATGGGGCTCTAGTTTCGCAGATCGGGCGAGGCGGGGGCATGGGGCTCTAGTTTCGCAGATCGGGCGAGGCGGGGGCGCAGCACACCTGCGCTTCGCCAACTGGGTGTGGCCAGGCGGATTTTGCAAGTGTGGCACACCATGCGTGCTGGCGCAGCTACTCCTCTTTCCCACCTCCATCCCTCCTACCTGCACAAGTCGGAAAGAGGGAGGAGAGAAGGCGTGGAGTGGGTTTTACACACATCACAGCAATGAAATGAGCCCCTCTCCTCGCCCTTAAATGCGCCTCGCGAAGGCATAATGAGAGTTTACTAAATTCGCCATGGCAGAAGAGAGCAGCAGCGTCGGACGGCCAAACTTCTCCCAGGAGGAAACTGATGTTTTGGTCCGGGAGGTCCAAGCTCGCAGTGTCCGAATATACGGAACTGCGAGCAGACCTCCACGGGCTGATGATGCAAAGGTAGCCTGGGAGGAGGTCACCACAATTGTAAATCAATGTTGCGTTTCTCTCGTGCGCGCGCGCTCTCTCTTTCTCTCTCGCAGTCTCACTCTGTTTCTTTTCTTTTGACTTTTCTAAGATGACAGATGCTGAATATATACTCCCTATCTGATGCTGTGACTGTTTGTGGTTGGCTGAGAGGGATGTGAAACCATTAGTTTGCAGCTGTGTTAATCAAATCAGGTTGGGTTTCCATTACGCGTGCCAAACGTGCCAAACGGTGCCAATCCCCTTTGATCTGACATCAGCTGTGACGGGACAGTCGCTATAGAGATACATTTATGTGCTGATTGCAGATAGTTGCATTGAATAGTGTTTTTTGTGGCTATTTATTGCATCGTTAATGTGCCTGATATTCTGGAAACCTGCCTGTGAGGTTTTGGTGACGTGTGCGCACTGTCCGCCGGTCAGCCAAACTTTGTCTAACACCGGCTGCGCTCCGCCTGCGCTGACAGTAGACCTGGTTTCAGCTGGCGAGCTTTTAGCGCACCTTCGGCGAAGTCTTTTGGCACGAAACTGTCACTGCGCCAAGCTGGATCTGTTGAGACCTCCCCCTGCTGCGCCGCCACACCCATCTCAGCGCACCTCGGTCTGCCAAACTACCAAACTGAGCGCGCCTGGGGTTGCGCTGCTCAAAACTAGCTCTGCGCGGGGTTCGCCACCCTGCGCCGCGCCGGGAAACTAGAGCCCATGGACTTTATAATTCCTATTCACTAACAAAAGCCATACCAATACGATAAAGATTTCAAATGGTTTATTGCATATGATGGATTATGGGCTTGGAGGAAAGCATGAAGGGATGAGGATCAAGGGATTAGAGAATGAAAGGATAAGGATGGAGGGATGGAGGAATGAAGGGATGACGGTCAGAGATGAAGGACAAAGGGATAAGGGTAGAGGGATGAAGGGTGCGGGATGAAAGGATGAAGATGGAAGGATGAGGGGGTGAAGGGTGCAGGGTGAATGGATGAGGGTTGAAGGGTTGAGGGATGAAGAAATGAGGGTTGAAGGGTTGAGGGATGAAGAGATGAGGGGATGAGGGTTGAAGGACCAATGGATGAAAGGTTAGGGATGACAGGATGAGGATCAAAGGATGAAGAGTGAGGAATGAAGGGTTGAGGCTTGAGGGATAAAGGCATGGAAAACCAAGGGATGAAGGCTGGGTTTCTGGGTCGTAGGCGAGTGTGATGATGGGTGTGTTGGTCAAAGGCAGGAACGCAGGAGGGTGAGGGATGAAGGGATGAGGGTCGGAGTTGACAGGACAAAGGGATATGGGTCGAGGGATGAAGGGTGTGGGATGGAGGGGAGAGGGTGAAGCATAAGGGATGAATGGATGAGGGTTGAGGGGATGAGGGATGAAGGGATGAAGGGTTGAGGGATAAAGGGATGAGGGTAGTTGGAGATTGTGATGATAGATGTGTTGGTCGAAGGCAGGAACACAGGAGTGAGACTGAGTGGGGGAGTTGTATCTTTGTGAACTCGCCTTCAGATAGAGCGCCCAAGAAAAGCTTCAAGAGTACATGGGTATTTCAGGTGTCATTTGGATCATAGCATATATGTGTGATGTTTAATAAAGAGGGCAGTGCCCTAGAATTTTAATGTGGTCAAGAATTTTCTGCCTTTAAGTGGTTAAGGTGGCTCCATTGCGAAGCGGCAACCCAATTCAAAACAGTCTAAAGAAGGTCAAAAGCTGGTGCTTATTGTCAGAATTTCTAGATATAATACCAAGAAAGTGAATCAGCAATTGAGAATATGGGACATTCGGATTGATGATTTGGTGTGGATCTGAGGCCAGGCTGTGTCTGCATGAATTGCATGATCGCAAATGCAACCATGCTCCCAAAAGAATGGCTGCTATAGAGACTGGGTACGTTTCGCAGGTTGTGGACGGAGGGTTGGGGGTGGCTGCATTTGTGTTTTCACCTGTACAGTAAAGGCATGATAGGCCTATGCTTCGAAGACCACGGGGGTAAGTTGCATTTATAGCTTTTAATAGTTTGTTGATTTCTCAGGTATGTTTGAAACATGGGGGCGTTCATTGCTTTATTTTAATAGTCAATTTGTATGTTTTTGGTGGGTGAGCTGGTTGGAGAAAGCTTTCTGCTACTCGCCTGTTTTACCAAAGTGTTTATGTCTGCCTAGAAAGAACCTATCGGACATTATGATAACATTTTGAACATTCAATGGCAAAATATTCTTAGAATATATGAGGATAGTATCTGTTATAATACAGGCATATAATCTGCTGAGAAAATACCAAGTAGATTTTGTATTGGGTAAATTATACAATGCAGAGATGGAATACACTGGCAACGTTACTATAGCGTTTGCTATTAGTTCAGTCATTAGTCTCCTGACTCGCCAATGAAGCCTGCGTTGCTGTCTGTATGCTGACCCTTCGGGATCAAGCTCAGCTATTATAGCTCTAACTTCTTCTTTTTTTGCTTTAAGGCCATTTTCTCTGCACTTCGCAAGCATCCATCTGTACCCATGCATCTTCCCCGGACCCTGTAGTTGTTCCTGGACAAAGTCAATTAACCAGCCTAAATCTGTGTACTCCTTCCGTTCGCTGAGCCTGCTGTCCTTCAGTATGCGCAGCAAATAATTCCTGCTGATAACAATCCCATGTCTACGTGCAAGAGCAGCAAGAAACGGTGGCTGTGTGCATCGGAAGTCATAAGAGATGCATGAGTTCATAGTAAATTAGCCCCCCCCCCACATCATATGTACTACTCTGATTGGGCAGTCAGTAGGGGCAGGTAGAGAGGAGAGGTCATCGGCAAGCGGTTGTATTTGGTTATGCAGTGTTACTATGGCTACAGTAGCAGATTGAGGTGAAGATTCCCCACCAGATTACCCATGGCCATACCTCAAGTTCATGTTTAGAGATGATGTTTGAAATTGAACCTTTGTATATGGGGCGCCTGCTCTATCAGGTGGGTTAGAGGACGCTCCACCACACACAAACTTAATTGCGACCTACAAGAATTCGCCATCCAGCCTGAAAAAGCATGTCAAGGTCTGAAAACATTTGTTAAATTCCAGATGAACATTTTAAATGAAGTTCTCTGCTCGGTCAGTGTTTGGTCAAATTTATGGATTTGCGATGCTGTTGGACACTGTTAGAAATATTTTTACTCAGCATTTTGTAGGGACAACAGCCTTCTGAATTCTCCCAAAACCTAAAGTAAATAGACAGCAGTGAGATGGGCCACTCTGAGGGTCAGATGTTCCAGACTCCAAGTTTCTGATCATCCTGAAAAAAAGCGTTTGACAACACAGCCAGATTAACTGCCAGACCCGGGGTCATTAACTATGTTTTTAAATTCAACACATCTTCTCCCCTTTGTCACATCCATGGGAACTACCCCAGCCCCATCTGACTCAGGTGAAGATTAGATAAGTAATCCAGATGGGAGTCGTAAATTCAGTATGCATTCCTGAGCAGAAATTGAGTTTCTTAATCGAAAACGAGATGCTGCATCTCAAGGGGCTATCCTAAATAAATTGAAATTTTGTAACCAACTTGAAATGTCTCTTGAAAGTAAAACTATACATTATCCATCCATGTTCTAACATTGTAACTGTGCATAATCCTTGTTTGTTAGTTTAATGATATTTTTTTCACTCTTGTAGGTATGAGGGAGTTATAATATCATGTGTTTAATCCCTCATGTAACATGGAGTCATACTGCCATCTTGTGACGATAGTTAAGAAAGGTTTCCGTATTATATTTCGAGTTAAAATATAGTTGGATTGATTAATCAACTTGAAGCCTATTTATCAATATGCATTTTCTCCTTTAGTATGTTGATGCAATGGCAGACTAGTTTGTAGTGTTTGTGCACGAAACATTTATAGGCCTACTTGTGCTCCTCTGATATATGTGGTATAATAATCATATTAGATTTAATTTGATGTAGAAAGGAAGAATATGTGTCTATCACGTGTAACATGTTAAAGTATGTAATCTAAATAAGTTTCGTTAAAGTTTCCTCCAAAATAAAGTAATGTCTAAACTAAGAGACGCCTTGCCCCAAACACGCCCACTGGAGCTGGTCAGATAAAACTATAGAGCTTGGTGCATCTCTGCATTTCTATTTACTTTTCTTTCTTTCCTGTTACTTTTCTTTACGTTTTACTTTTTCTTCTTCTTTCTTTTGCCGTCCCTCCTTGCCTGAACCCAATACATTCTGTAAATGTATTGTATGTATGTATGAATACTTTTTTTTAACCAAGTACTGAAGTAATAATTTGACTCAGCAACTTTCACTTGTATTGGATTAATATTTGACCAGCAGAATCTATACTTTTACTTAAGTAATAAAATTGTGTACTTTGTCAAGCACTGGCAGTGACCTCTATTGGCTGTAGTAATTGTGGTGATAGAAAAGGAGGAAGTCAGGTAATGTAGTTTAAAGAGTGACAAAGTTTGATTAGGGACAAGAACTCAAAGTTAACATATTTTAACAGACTATACAAAAGGTAACACACATTACTTTAGTAACAAAATGAATGTACTTATTTTAACCCAAACTATGATCTTTTTAGTTTTTTTTTTCGTCCTCTTATCTCCCTGCCTTCTTTTTAGTCTTCTCCCTGCTTCTCCCCAGCCTCTCACCTCTGTCCCCCTCTCTCCCTCTCTATCTCCCCTCCTCTTTCAGAAGATGCAGGAATTGCGCTGTCAACCTCTAGATTGACTCCTCTCCAACAACACTAATGACTCTCTCTTTCCTTCTTACCGTTGTCTCAATCTCCTCACCTCTCCTCATTCTCTCTTCATTCCCTCTTCCTCCCTCTTACTGATTATATCTCTTAGCTAAAGCATAATTGAGTTGGAGGCTGCCTTTGACCTTGACTAAATAGATTTTCTCTGAGTATACTAGTCGACTCTTCTCCCTCCACTGTAGGTGTCTAACGTACATTTTTTGTGTACATTCTCAGCAGTCATCTTGGTACAACACTGAACATACAATTTTGCAAAGATCATCGAGTTCTTGAACTTTGAGAATCTAAAACTCAGTAGCAAAGAACTTGTAACTGGGTAGGACAGGTGGACTGCACGTGAACAGCTCAGAAAAACAGCAAGCGTATAACCAAAAGCACAAATTGCAAGCACACAGGTTGAGACAAAAGTTCACATTTACCTGAATCAGGAAACGTGCAAGGGTCAAAACCATGAAGGTCAGAACAGGCAAACCTATCCAAAAGGGAGGCAGGCAGAGAATCATCAAACTGTGGATCAGACAAGCAGAACAAAGGATGGAATGCTGGGGAAGAAGCAAACCAGACAATCTGGCAGGGGATGAGTAGAGATGGGCCAGTAGGCCTATATGTACTACGAGACTCATTAGGGAAATGGAAAACAGGTGAATAATTGGGTGGAAAGGGTCAAGTGATGGTAAAGGCAGGAAAGGGGTTACTGCAGGGCAGGAGGGAGTGTCTGGATCTGAAGCAACAGCAGAGTAAGTAGCCTTCATCACAGAGATCAGATGTTTTTGTGAAACGTCAATCAAACCTGTTTAAGCTGATTTTATACTAAAACTGGCTTTTATCAGTTGTTGTTGTAAATTAACTGCTTATATGTCACATCAGAATGTTAAATTCATATTTACTCCATTTTTTTTGTCACAGAAGATCTCCAGCTATTGAAAGAAACAGAAGCAAACCTTGTAAATCCCTCCATATCATTAAGCATATACAGCACATCAGTGAGTTTCCTTTTGTCCACTGGAGGGCAGCACAGCTTCACTGTTTATACAGTCTGAACTGTGTAACTGACTAAAACAATGGAGATACTTATTCACAGTAACATTCAGTACTCCTAATTAGTAATATTTTATGCTCCTTAGCACTTGCAAGATAATAGATTTTTATAATCATACTAAAATCTTTTATGTTTTTCTTTTTTGGACCATTATAAACAACTTACTTTTAGATGCTAATTTTTTATTTGTAGCACTTAAGATTTATTATTGACACTGGAAAAAGTAATTAATGTGGGTCATCTAACCACTCATCATCACCACACTTTGTCCTGCAGATTGGCTTGATGGTCTATCTCAGGTGCTGGTAGACAGTGAGGCCACTACTCTAACAAATATTGTAATGAGCTGCCCCCTGCTGCCAGGAACTTCATGTTAAACATCATGTCTATTTTTTTTTTTTTTTAGTTTATCATTCACTAGATGTGAACAAACCTTTCGTAATGATGATCAAAATATTACTACAACTTGGGACATTATATGGAGCCTTAGGAATATACAGTGTTAAAACAAATATGTAGAATGTAAATGTGAGGTAACAATTTGCGCTCAGCTTGTTTGAGTAGATTTCATCTCATGCCTTGGGTAAAGAGTAGCTAAATTTAACAGCTTTGGCACATTAAAATGTATTAGGTAAAGTACTTGAGTAACTAAAAAATACCTAACATACATACATAACTGATTACTCATAAAAAGTGAATGTTAACTTTTCACCCTAATTGACTGTTAGGTTTGAGCCCCAAACCACCCAGCTAAAAGGCAACAGAGTGACCCACTTCACCAACTTGCTTCTCAGAGACTATACTGATCATGTCAATTTTTTTAATGGAACAATTGACCAAACTTTGCTCAACTGATTAGTTTGTGTCTTGTGACAAACAACAGTCCAAGAGAAGTATGCACTGCCTGCATACAGTTCAATACTCTTCAGTCCCACAAATGAAACTGACTTTGGCCTTGTTGTATGGGCACTGACACACGTGCACACTGCAGTGCATGGCACGACCAAACAAGGACCTGAACCCAAATGCATGACTCGGGACTCAAAGTACAAAATCAAAGTTTTATTAAGTAAAAACACAAAATGAAAATCACTCTTGAAGGAGGAAAAACCTACACTTAATCAAAGAACAAAAATGATCTACAAAATAAACACTATCTTTAAGAAAATAAAACTCACTGATTAAAGCTAGACTAAGAGAAAGCAAACAGAAAATCACTCTACTGAGGCTGTACTACGACTAGGAAAAAACAAACAGAAAACAAACATGAACAAAGTATCAAAATAACAAGACCTGACAATGGCAATGGCAAGAGGCATGGATACGATGCTGGTTCACTGACACGAAGGACAAGACGAACTGGCACAGGACAAAGGGAGACGCAGACAATATATACATACAAGGTAAGGGCACTGAGGGGTATTCCAGGTAGGAGGTTCAACAAACTCTGAGTCTATTCCTGAACTCTGAGTTGACTTACTCTGAGATGGGAAACTCTGAGTATCCGGTTCCAGAACAGCTGATCTGAGTTAGTTCAGTCAACTCTGAGTATGTTCACTCTGAGTTAAACCGACAATAAAAAGCCATCATCAATGGAGCTCCGACTCCACGATTCACCGTGGCAACAGGTAAATAAAAGACAGCGCCTCCATTTTAATCCAGTGGATGTAGAGATATTAATGCATGTGTAGCAGACGGTGCACGTTTATCTTTAAAAGAAGAGCCTGAGTCAGAGCGAGGAAAGTGTCAATAAGTTAACCATAAAGTTAATAAAAAAGTTTTTTCATCATTTATCAGACTTACATTTCCTTAATGAAGATAAAGTGGTGGAATCTGACTGTGTATCAGGCTGTAGATACATTACATTATATTAATAATATATAATAATATATTTGTTCAGATTTAATCTGATGGGGAAAAACACAGGAGGCAGCAACTGAAAAATAGGAAGATTTAAAACATATAGGCTAGGCTATAGATCAAAGACATAAAGACATGACTGTAAACTCACAGTCTGACCCAGTAATAATATGTTTGGTGATTTGCACTTGAAAAGACGTTGAGGTTAAAATACAGTAGATTTTAAAATGTTGCACATCTATTTGTATCTTGACTCAACAGCATTCAGTGACTTTATTTCAGCTACAAATGTAGTAAATTTAAAGACACTGAAATGCTGCACCATTGCTCACTCAGAAATATTAACATATAATCCCCAATATTAGGCTATAGGAATTATGTTCCATCAGTGCGACCAATGACATCAGTGATAGAGATCATTAGTCATTGATACTACGTGTCTAAAGCTTCATACCGATTTTTAAAATTTAAATAATTAGACCTACACATTATGTGCAATAAACATTTGGGAGCTGCTCTAACAGACTGACAGTCTGATCCTTGTGCACAGTGTTATAAAAAATAATAAATATAAAAAGGACAGAGGTTTGATTCTGAGCTGAGGATGAATTCTCGCTGTGTAATATTTGAATGTAAAGACAAAAACCGATGTCCAAAGAAATGATTGATAAATTCAGTAACTTAAGACAGTCCTGAGTAACAAACTAATATCCAGCAGGATTTAGACTGTGACAGACGGTAAATCTCCGCTAATGAATGCGCTTCGATACAAGCTTTGATACGGACTGAATGAATGAGGAAATGAAACAGCGTGTAAGAGGGAGGAGACAGAGAAAAACTCAGGGTTTATTGAAGAAAACCTGTCAGCGAGCAGGTTATGTTCACCGAGTCTGTAACCATGGTGACTGACTCAGAGTTTCAGTTACCTCTCTTTCTGGAACGGATAACTCAGAGTTTCCCTCATCTCAGGGTGAACATACTCTGAGTTTTCACATAACCCGCTTTCTGGAATACCCCCCAGGTGGAAACAATCAGGGGCGAGGCAGACAATCAGACCAGCGGGAAAACACACAGGGGAAGGAACATAGACAATCAGACCAGCGGGAAAACACACAGGGGAAGGAACATAGACACGAGACAAAACTAATTAAATTAACTTGTTTTTTTTTTGTTCTTTTTTTTTGCAGTTGTTACTGTTAACAAATAGGTAGAGTTGGTATGATTTATTAGGGGTGGGAGGAAAACATTGATACAGCACAGTATTGTGATATTTTGCATGGCAATATTGTATCGATACATGGATGCCAAGTATCCATCTTTTATTATATACATTATAAACTTTTGCTAATATATAATCAATTGCTTTTTTAGTTCACTAGATAGTGCTGATGTTTTTTTTCCTGGTGAGGTCAGCAGAGGTCTCAGTCAGCAGCATTTGGCAGGAAGTTCATCAAAACAAAGATGGAAGCACCAGAGAAATAAATCAGAAATGT
This sequence comes from Epinephelus moara, assembly GCF_006386435.1. Taxonomy (NCBI): domain Eukaryota; kingdom Metazoa; phylum Chordata; class Actinopteri; order Perciformes; family Serranidae; genus Epinephelus; species Epinephelus moara. Next base: position 5,546,161 of record NC_065523.1, on the reverse strand, counting down.
GCCGTCTGTGTTTAAATCAAACATCTGGACTTATTTGGGATTTTTTTTTAATACTGAAGGAAAGGAGGAGAGTCATACTGTCCATGTACCAGTGCCATCTGGTTGGCCAGCTAGAGGAGGGGTGTAGTACGGATAGCCAAACTACAACATGTCTCCTCACTTCTTCTGGCAGTGCTATGGCAAGTTTTTGGGTGGCCAGGCGCCATCTGTGGCTGTCGCAGTCCATGCTGCAGCCAGAGGATAGGGCGTGTCTGCTCAAACTGCCTGTTGAGCCATCTGCCTTGTTTGGGTCTGATGCATCCATGATGATTCAGCAGGGCCAGGAAGCCCGATGCTGTGCGAAAGAGGTGTCAGGCACCTCGAAGCGAGGTCAGGCTGGCAGCGGCCTTAGCAACAGCAGCCCAAGCAACCTCAGTCTGCTTGGGGGCAGGAAGATCAGCTGGGCAAGTCTAAATGGTGCAGAGGATGTGGCATTGGCCAGTGGCCACCCAAGCCCACGCCTCAGTCCTGACGCGACATCACCCCCAGCCTTCCCTTGCCCTCAGATGGCATGGGAGGCTCTGGGGGCAGACCCTGGGTTGTTTCAACAATGACCCAGGGGTACCGTTTACTATTCTGAAGCGCTCCTCCTCTGACGAGGGTGGCTGCATTTGCCATTATTGCAAACCATCAGCAAAGGGGGGTCTTGCGCTCAGAAATCTTCACTCTCATGGTGAAACCAGCTATCAGGGAAGTGAAGGAAGAAGATCAGCAGGCAGGGTTTTATTCATGCTATTTTTCTTGTTCCGAAGTGGGGCGGGACGCTCAGGCCTGTCTTAGACCTCAGGGGGCTGAACAAGTTCCTCAGACCCCTGAAGTGCAAAATGTTGACCATGTCCAGGGTCAAGCAGGCTGTCTGGGTAGGCGACTGGTTTGCAACCATCGACCTCAAGGACGTCTATTTTTAAATCCCAATCTGGGAGGGGCACAGGAGGTTTCTCAGGTTTGCCTTTGAGGGAAAAACCTTTGAATTCTGTGTCCTCCCTTCAGAATGCATCCAGAGGCATCTCTTCAGCCTGGGGCTCTGTCCGCAGAGACAGCAGCAGGCAGTGGTGCTCTTCACTGTACAGCTTTGTGCAAACCTTGGGTGGTGGCAGGACCCAGCCAGCATACCCAACCTCGAGGGGGAGTATCAATCAATCAATCAATTTTATTTATAAAGCCCAATATCACAAATCACAATTTGCCTCACAGGGCTTTACAGCATACGACATCCCTCTGTCCTTATGACCCTCGCAGCGGATAAGGAAAAACTCCCCAAAAAAAACCCTTTAACGGGGAAAAAAAA
>NC_065523.1:5535574-5544382 GCF_006386435.1 Epinephelus moara | reverse complement strand
GAGCCAGCCCTAACTATAAGCTTTATCAAAGAGGAAAGTCTTAAGTCTAGTCTTAAATGTGGAGACGGTGTCTGCCTCCCGGACCGTAACAGGCCCTCCAGCATTTTCTCCCGAGTCACAGCACGGTGGCAGCAGCATTTGTCAACAGGCAAGGAGGCCGGGGCTCCCAAAACCTATACATAATAGCACACAGTCTGTGGACCTGGGCATGGACATGGTTCCTGTCTGTCAGGGCCATGCATATGCCCAGATTGGTTAACCAGGGGGCAGACCTACTCTCCAGGGGAAGTCCAAGTTCAGGGGACTGGAGGCTGCACCCTGAGGTGGTCGGGGAGATCTGGCACTGCTTTGGCAAAGCACTGTCTCGCAGGTTAACTTCTTACGCAGCGGTGCCTGGATAGTATGACGTGTGTGGTTGTGCTGCTGCCGTGGTCCTGCCAGATGCCTCCTGCTGCTGTTATCATTAGTCATACTTCTACTGTTTCTCATTTTTTATTTATTTAGAGGACAGTGCACATTAATGAACATTGCTGTAAATGTGCCGGTGTTAGCCAAAGGCTAATTTTCAACTGTAGTCCTCTGGCATGATGTTAAAAAGACCTCAGGCCATTAAAAAACACAAAAACAGAAACACAGAAGTCATAATATATAAAACAACAAATAACAAAAAAAAACAGGAACACATAAGTTACTATACACATATGATTATTGTCACATATGTATACTATCAGATATAAATATATACTTTCAACATATTGTACCACAATGGCTGTAATTTTTATTATAATATTATTACTTTAATTAATGTTGTTGTAAGCTAATATCATTACTATCTGTCATGCATCTCTATCTGTCTCTGTCTCTCTTTCTGTCTCATTGTGTCATACGGATTACTGTTAATTTATTATGCTGATCTGTTCTGTACGACGGGGCGGCACGGTGGTGTGGTGGTTAGCACTGTTGCCTCACAGCAAGAGGGTTGCCGGTTCGATCCCGGGTGTGGGAGCCCTTCTGTGCGGAGTTTGCATGTTCTCCCCGTGTCTGCGTGGGTTCTCTCTGGGCACTCCGGCTTCCTCCCACAGTCCAAAGACATGCAGATTGGGGACTAGGTTAATTGATAACTCTAAATTGTCCATAGGTGTGAATGTGAGCATGAATGGTTGTTTGTCTCTATGTGTCAGCCCTGCGATAGTCTGGCGACCTGTCCAGGGTGTACCCTGCCTCTCGCCCGATGTCAGCTGGGATAGGCTCCAGCCCCCCCGCGACCCTCAAGAGGATGAAGCGGTTAGAAGATGAATGAATGAATGTTCTGTACGACATCTATTGCACATCTGTCCGTCCTGGAAGAGGGATCCCTCCTCAGTTGCTTTACCTGAGGTTTCTACCATTTTTTCCCCCATTAAAGGGTTTTTTGGGGAGTTTTTCCTTATCCGCTGTGAGGGTCCTAAGGACAGAGGGATGTTGTATGCTGTAAAGCCCTCTGAAGCAAATTGTGATTTGTGATATTGGGCTTTATAAATAAAATTGATTGATTGATTGAATGCTCATTGCCCACTGTTCTTTTCCATGGGGTGGGACTCTCGCCCCCTGAGCGTCGATGCCTTGGCACACCAGTGGCCTCAAAGCCTGCTGTATGCATTTACCCCCGTTCACTCCTCTCCCAAATCTGCTGCAGAGAGCTCAGAAGGAGGAAGTGCTGCTGATCCTGGTGGCCCCGAACTGGTCCCACATGACATGGTTCTTGGAGGTGGTGCCTCTCCTGGCCAGGAGGCCATGGGAGCCCCCTGTCTGGTGGGACCCTTTGAGTCAGGCACAGGGGACCCTGCTCTATCCCTTTCCACAGGGGCTCAAACTATGGGCCTGGCCCCTGTGAGGGCCAGTCTGCTAGGCTTGGGACTTGCGCCCTCAGTGATTCAGGTGGTTGATTGTCTTAAAGGGTTCCCATAGTTATGATATAAATACTGGGTGGGGAGATAATCTCGATATGATAGAGAACATTCAATTACATTGTAACCTTGGTTCTCTGAGTGAGGAGATTATTTCCCCAGGCTAAAGGCCGCTCGGTACCCATTCCAATCAATGTTAATCAGTGGGTGCATGGGCAAGGTGGGACTTTTATAGCCTGGCGCATGCTGGCCACGTAAAGTGGTGTGTCTTAAAGACTACTGACCCATGTTCTTTTTTTTTTTTAAAGACATTTTTTGGGGGCTTTTTAGCCTTTAATGTATAGGACAGACAAGGGTGAAGGGGGGAGAGAGAGAGGGAGTGACATGCAGCAGAGGGCCACAGGCTGGAGTTGAACCAGGGCCGCTGCAGCAGCAGCCTTGTACATGGGGTGCCTGCTCTACCACTAAGCCACCGGCGCCCCCTGACCCATGTTCTTTAACTTTAAATGCACCACTTTAGTTTTTGCTCACAATTTTCACAGGTTTAGGTTGAAGATCTAAGATTTTTTCATGCACTCAATAAATACATTCCTCTCAAATTCTGGCCACAAATTTGGAAAAAATCTGTGTTAGTCAGCACTTAATCTTTTCAAATATAATCCATCCACCTGACAGGTGTGGCATATCAAGATGCCGACTGAACAGCATCATTACTTCACAGGTGTTCCTCAGGCTTGTCACTGCAGTGTTATTACACAACACAATGTCAAAAGTGTTTTGCCCCCTCTGGGTTAGGAGAGACATACTGCCCCAAGGAGTTCAAGTATCTTGGGGTGTTGTTCACAAGTGAAGCTAGAATGGAGTGTGAGATGGATAGACAGCTTGGCATGGTGTCTGCAGTGATGGAGGCATAGCGCTGGACCGTCATGGTGAAAAAGGAGCTGAGCCAGAGGGCAAAGCTTTCAATTTACCAATCCATCTATGCTCCAACCCTCACCTATGGTCATGAGCTTTGGGTAGTGACCGAAAGAATGAGATCGCAGATACAATCAGCCGAAATGAGTTTCCTTTGGAGGAGGACTGGACAAAGCCTTAGAGCTAGGGTGAGGAGCTCAGATATCCGGAGAGAGCTCAGAATAGAACCACTGCTCCTTTGCACCGTAAGGGGCCAGTTGAGGTGGTTTAGGCATCTGATCAGGATCCTCCTGGATGCGTCCTGTTAGAGGTGTTCAGGCACGTCCAACTGGTGGGAGGCCCTGGGGCAGACCCAGAACACGCTGGAGGGATTACATATCTTGTCTAGCCTGGGAATGTCTTGGGGTCCCCCAGGAGGAGCTGGAAAGCATTGCTGGGGAGAGGGATGTCTGGGGTATTTTGCTCAGCCTGGTCCCCCGAGACTTGGCCCTCGATTAGTGGATGAAAATGGATGGATGGATGGATGGATGGATGGATGGATGGATGGACAATGCCAAAAATGTTACAGCTTTTGATGGAGTATGCCATTGGTATGCTTACTGCAGGAATGTCCACCAGAGCTTTTGTCCATGAAGTGAATGTTCATTTACTGTTCATCATTCATCATTAAGCCGTCTATATTGTTGTTTCTGTGAATTTGGCAGTACATCCAATCGTCCTCACAACCACACACCATGTGTAACCACACCAACCCAGGACCTCCACATCCAACATCTTGACCTGCAAGGCCGTCTGACACCAGCCACCCAAACAACTGATGCAAAAACTGGTTTGCACAACCAAAAAATTTATGTACAAAGATCTGCACATCTGCATGCTTGTCATCCGCACAAGGATCTTGATTTGACAACAGTTTGCTGTCATAACCAACTTGAGTTGGCAACAGCTCATGATGGTGTCTGGCACTTTGAGGAAATAGTCTTTTCACAGATGAATTCTGGTTGACGTTGTACCAGGCAAACAACAGCCTGTTCCAATTCCTGCCAATATCCAGCAACTTCACACAGCCATCAAAGTGGATAGGACCAACATTCCACAGGCCACAATCAGCAACTTGATCAACTTGATCACCATCATGTGAAGGACATGTGTCACACTGCATGAGGCAGATGATGGTCACACCAGATACTGACTGATTCCTTGGTATCTGTGACCAAAAACAGAATTTCTGTAGCTCTAGTCATTTGAAACCCTATTAAATGTCTTTTTTCAAGATCAAACTGCACATTTTAGAATGGCTTTTTATTGTGACCATCCCAAGGCACACCTGTGTAGTAATGATGCTGTTTAATTAGCTGCTTGATATACCACACCTGTCAGGTGGATGGATTATCTTGAAAAAGAAGAAGTGCTCACTAACATGGATTTTAACAAATTTGCAACCAAAATTTGTAAGATGCAGTGGGCTATTGAGTGCATGAAAAAAGTCTTGGATCTTCAACTTTAACCTGTGAAAAATGAGAGCAAAAACAAAAGTGTTTAAGTGTGTTTGTTCAGTATATGTGACTCACCAGCTTAACTCACTGTATGTACTTACCCTGGCCTATGTCCTGTCAAATCCTTCCACCAGGTATATCACATACCTCGTGTACATGTTGCCTCCATTCTTGTCTGTTACCATGTATTACCTCTACCTTTATCTCCACCCAGGATCCCTGACTGAGATCTCTCCTCTGGCAATTTTATGTTATGTAGCAGAATGGAACTTAACTTGGCAGTATTTAAGCAGTATTTGGGAGTATTTGAGTAAGGAATGTCTTTTTACAGTTCCCTCAGGCAACAGTGGATGAACTCTGTTTTATAGTCTTATAAAATTATCTTTACTGTGAAGAATCAATAACAGAGCCTGTAAAATTTGTCACGGTTTGTTTTTATTTGAATCAGAGTCTTTCATAAAAATTCTAGTGGTGCTGGTTGTGTCTGCTTACCTGTAATAAACTTTAGTTTAATGTCTCTGCTATGAAGGCACACACACACACACACACACACACACACACACACACACACACACACACACACACACACACAGTGGGACCAAATGCAGGCCCTCACTGACTACATTATTATATCCTGACCTTTACTCAGACACTGCCCTCAATTTATGACTAATTTTAAACCCAGAAGCAGACATTTAACCTCCCCTTTCCATCAGGTCAAATTGAGTCAGTTGGACAATAGGTGACCTTTGACCTTTGCCCTCAGTTGCCTTTAGGTTCAGCCTAGAGAGACTCTGAGGACAGGTATGTGGTGAGTTTTGACCTCTGACCTCGTTGAAACAAACAATTGCCATTTAAGAAGAAGGTGAAACATGACACCTGGCAACACACACACACACACACACACACACACACACAAACAAAACATACCGAGATATCCAGACTGATTAAACTGTGAACACACAAACACACACATGTACAAACTAAGTGTGGAGTTTATCAACATGGGAGCAGTTATGTTCTCAGCTGATTCTGTGGCCAGTGTGCCTGTTTGCTTTAGATTACCCATTGTTTGGCTCATGATTATAGTGCCACAAGCACTTTTGTGACATAATGACTGTGCTTCATACAGGATTTTGTGTGTGTTTTCATGATAAAGTAATAGAAGTAGTAAAAGAGGAGAAAGAAGTTCTGAAATATATTTTAAAACATTTGACTGTTATATTTTATGATCTGAGTTATCTGCATATTTTAATCACTTAATATTTTCTACAATATATTTACTGCATATATTTAACCATCTTTATTTTTTGCAAGTCACACCCAAGTCTCAAGTTGAGACTCACTATCAATCAAGTGACTCAAGCCCAGAGTCAACCCCAAGTGTAAAAGTGAAACTATGTAACTTACATACAAAAAGTACATGACAACATCTCTTAAAGACAAAAAATAGATTTCTAGGCAATGAAAATAGGTATGACCACTTTCCACTTAGTCTCTGAACAAATTGAACAAAAATTTAAAACACTTCTGATTTGGCTCCCATTTTTCACAGGTTTAAGTTAAAGATCTAAGACCATTTTCATGCATTCAACAAATATATTTCGCTCAACCTTTAATCACAGATTTTAATAAATTTGTGATTAAAGGTTGAGCGAAATATATTTGTTTCATGCATTCAACAAATATATTTCGCTCAACCTTTAATCACAAATTTATTAAAATCTGTGTTAGTGATCACTTCTCTTTTCACAAGATTTCCATTCACCTGACAGGTGTGGTATAAAACACTGCTCTAAAATGTGCAGTTTGATCACACAACACAATGCCACGGATGACAAGTTTTGGAGGAGCATGCCATTGGCATGCTAACTGCAGAAATGTCCACCAGAACTGTTGCCCATGAAGCTAATGTTCATTTCAGTGCCATAAGCTTTCTGACAGTTCTGACGACCAACACCTTTCTGCTTTGTGCGCTGACCATTGTCTTTTTCTCTCCCACAGACACGTTGCGTATGAGTCAATTTTATTCCAGAAAAGTGCTAGCATTACGTTACTCTTATAAAACTGTCCCCCACACTGGACTACTGCATGAGAAAAGGGAGCAGTGGACACAGTCCCTTTCACAGACATACCAGCTAGCAGGGCCATTTCTAACTTTTTGGGGGCTCTATGCAAAATCTTGTTTTGCCCCCATATGTAAGTCATTCATGAATACACAGCTAATCTTTGTGATATTCTTTATGCATATGAGACCAAATGCTCTGTTTTTCACACATAAAAAAACAGTAATTTAACTTTGCTGCATTGTTAATATTAAATTCAAAACTAAGTGTCCCCGACCCCCATCAAAAAGGACACTTGGCCCCCAGGTCAGGCCCTGTCAAAAGGTACTTGCCACCTGGCCTAACAACTTCTTTGGGCGGAACCCTGCACTGAATTAAATTGCACCTATACTGTAGGTGAAAATGTAGTTAGCTAGCCAACGTTAGCTATGTTAATTTTTCATATGCAACATTAATCTATGATGTTATAATAAGGAGGAGAGGGGTTGAGAGGAAGAGATGGAGAGAGAGTTGGAGAAATTATGCGTATCTCAGTTGTATCATTTGTTTGATCAGCTAAACTGCTCATCAAAACAAGTGGGTTTTTTTTTCATGATTTCGCTCCGACCTGCACAGAAATTAACTACCTGGTAATTTAGCAGGTACTATTTTTACTTTATCTTGAGTAGGTTTTTAAAAGAGTAGTTTTTAATTTTACTTGAGTCATTTTTATGGGAGTAATTTGACTTTTACTTGAGCATAGATTTTCAGTACTCTACCTACCACCGCTAAATCCTCACTGAACATTTAACTACTTAGCACCAGGCCCTCTCTGTTGTGTCAATCCTGTTTAACCTGCAAATACACCCAACAGTGTCATCATGGGGCCTTCAGGTTCACCTGTACATGGGCGCAGGAAGGTGGGTGCTGAGGGTGCTGCAGCATCCCCTTTTGACCCGGTGGAACAACACATTGTATCAATAGTTGGCTATTTTACCATGGGTTGTCTGTGCATTTGTTTAACATTTTGAACAGCACATGATACAGTGCCTGTCAGAAAATTCAAATAGAGTTTTATAGCAGCTAATGATGAGTGGAAGATGAGCGGACATAAGGGACATATGATTATGATTTGCCAAGAGGACGTGAGTGGCCTCAGCACACAGACAACTGGATGTCCACCATCATTCAAAAGGAAATATTAGAAATTTTGGCCCATGCAGTCAAGATATGAATTGTGTCTGAGGAGAGAAAGCACACATTCTTTGGACTAATAGAACCACTAATGTAAGTATGTCTGAGTAGTTTTCCTGTAGCTCCTCAACCCAATTGCAATAATAAATGTTTGAACTGTAGATTTCTGCAAATATCGAATATGTAACATTTTTACCTTATTATGTAGCCGATTTGTTGAAACTGTTAGGTTCAGGCAGGTTATTGTTAGGGGAATGATCTGGTTTTGGCTTAATATACCCACCTTTGGTGGCACTATTGCAGCTGGAAATGCCATCAATGTCTGCCTGGAAAACACCCTGTTTTGTTCTTTGTTGGTCTCAAGAAGTGGTCTGCAGTTGGTAGCTTTCTCACCTAAGTGTGTACACATTCAGAATAATGCATGCACATTTATACTGTGTAGCACCCTCAGAGAAAATACATCCCTGTGCACATGCACCTGTATTTTACTGCAGGAAGGTGAGAAGTTAAACCACTGGAGGTCAGCAAAAGAAGGACTTTAGGGATTGTTAAGATATTCCTCAAAAGAACCTACTGTCAGGTAGACGTAACCTGAGGTGGGGCTACTAACATGTGCAAGGCCAGAGGGCTTTAGAAGCGTCAGTAATCTGGAGAAAAATGTTGGGCTCTCAACACCCTTGGCAAATCCTGTTATCTTGTTGTCAGTCAGGTGCTGGTTACAAGTGAGAATAAATGACAATGCTGATTTACAGTTTTTCTTGATTGCTTTGACCTGCTTAAAGAAACTGGGATCCACTCGGTTTTCATCATCACTGTCTCAGCAGAGCACAAGACACCTCTTGCAAATGTGTTAACCCTTTCTCATGGATTGACACATTTTCCCCACCTTTTTGCAGAACAGTTAACACGGATGTCATTCAAGCAGTCCAAACTCCATTGTTTTAGCTATGGTAACCAAACAGAAACCATCTGTTCCTAACTATTAGAAACTACCTACATCAGTATGAAATCACTGAAGCACCTGTTTGACACTCCTTCACACAAATCTTCAATTACCAATCAGTCTGCAGGCCTTACAAGGTGCAGTGTCTGTGTTGTTCTTTGCCAATATGGATGGAAGAGGTCTAAGGCAGATGAGAGTGAGAGTAAGAGGTAGAGAGGGGTCTGAGGAAGAGGAGTCCTAGTGTGAGGTGGAGGTATAGTTGGAAGGATTCAGGTTTCTGATGAAATTCGGGCAACTGTTATTGATCACGTTATCGATCATGGCCTTTC